>NC_143486.1:72685198-72858531 GCF_027475165.1 Benincasa hispida
ATTAAATACAAGAATTTACCAAAACTGAAGACATTATGCATTAAGCTGCACTTTGACATATTAGAAAATGATTTAGTGCAATGTTATATATATTTAAGATGTGGTACACGCCTGGATTCCAAGTATTTTATTCTCATTCCCCAACTTGATTAAAAGTTGTCTCAGTTTAGCTTCAACATCAGAGTGGATAGACGTTCTCCAGATCCATTGATCATTTATGTTTGGCTCTTTGCTAATACATCTGAAACATCCATTATTAACCAAGTTGAATATCAGATGATGATGCACCATTAATCATGCAAACATCCAGAAAGCACTCACCCTTGTAGAACAAATTCAGCAATCGATCTCATGATATCTAGATATGCTATGCGAACATCCATCAAGGAAGAGATACCTACATTAACCTTTCGGAGTTCAGAAAATACAAATCAAATACTCTGTTGTAAGTTAAAACTAGTTCATGTTTAAATGAATACCTCTTAGAAGACTAAGAACCCGTGTAAATATTATAATGTCAACAGGAACTGCCTCAACCTGGATAAAAGATGGGCTCTCATCATATGCAAACATAGACAATCGTGACAGAAATAATTAGAAGCTATATCAACATATAGGATTAAAACTTGTAGCCTCATTTTGATTCATTTTCTTTCTTTCTTGTACTTCTTTTACATTCTTTGATCTTTGCTCCGTCGTAGCTCTAGAGGTGCCCTGTAAAATAACTGAAGAAGTAAAAACATGAACCTAACTTATTCATAGGACTCATGATGAAATATGATGAAAAGTAAAGAGAAGAGGAAATGACACACACTTGTTACGTAGAAAACCCTAGTACGGGGAGGAAAAACCATGGTGCAAAGAACTTTTATTATAATAATGTGATACATAATAATGCCCAAAGGCTATAGTTTAAATAGAAAAATATGAAACCCTAGGGTACACATGAAAAGACAAAAATACCCCTAGGGAAAATATTCTATTTTCAACACTCCCCCTCAAGTTAAAGCGTAGATATCAATGAGACCCAACTTGCAAACACATGAGTCAAAGAGTTGTCGTGATAGCCCTTTTGTGAGTACATATGCAATCTGCTGACTAGAAGGAAAATAAGGAACACAGATATTGCCACTATCAAGTCTTTCTTTGATAAAATGCTTGTCAATCTCTACATGCTTCGTTCTGTCATGCTGAACAGGGTTGTTTGCAATGCTTATAGCAGCCTTGTTATCACAATAGAGTTTCATTGGCCCATCATGACTTTGGTTAAGATCAATTAGGACCTTTTCCAGCCACATTTCTTCGCATATCCCAAGGCTCATGGCCCTGTACTCAGCTTCAGTACTACTTCTGGCAACCACCCCTTGTGTTTTACTCCCCCATGTAACAAGGTTACCCCAAACAAACGTACAGTAACTCGATGTCGACTTTCTGTCGACCATTGAGCCTGCCCAATTAGCATCTGTATAAGCCTCGATGCATCGTCTGTCTGATTTTCTGAACATTAATCCCCTGCCTAGAGAAGCATTTAAATATCTCAAAATTCGTTCCACTGCCTTCATATGTTCTTCATAAGGAGACTGCATAAACTGGCTAACCACATTTACTGCATATGCAATATCTAGTCTCGTATGGGAAAGATAAATTAACTTCCTGACTAAACGCCGATACCTCTCCTTGTTAACTGGTGCACTACTACTCAGATCACTAAGCTTAGTATTTACTTCCATAGGAATGTCAACTGGTTTACATCCTGTCATACCTGTCTCTTTAAGCAAATCTAGCGTATATTTTCGTTGAGAGACAGAGATGCCTTCTTTCGACCGGGTCACCTCCATTCCGAGAAAATACCTTAACCTTCCAAGATCCTTGATCTCGAATTCTTCAGCCATCCTTCTTTTCAATATGTCTATTTCTGAAGCATCATCCCCCGAGATTACAATGTCATCAACATACACAATAAGAATTGCCATTTTCCCAGACACAAACTTCTTTGTGAACATGGTGTGGTCTAAATGTCCCTGACTGTACCCTTGTAATTTTACAAATGTAGTAAATCTGTTAAACCAGGCTCTCAGAGACTGTTTCAACCCATATAATGACTTCTTCAGTTTACAAACTTTGCGACTGAACTGTTTTTCAAACCCTAGAGGCGGACTCATGTAAACTTCTTCTAATTCTTTATTAAGGAATGCATTCTTCACATCAAACTGGTGCAAAGGCCAATTCTTATTAACTGCAACCGAGAAGGGCACACAAACTGTATTTAACTTTGCTACTGGAGAGAAAGTCTCTGAGTAATCTATCCCAAAGGTCTGAATGAAACCCCTGGCCACTAACCGTGCCTTGTATCGATCGATCGTACCATCAGGTCAATACTTAACAATAAACACCCATTTGTAACCAACTGTCTTGTGTCCCTCGGGAAGAGTGACCTGTTCCCATGTGTCGTTCTTTTCAAGAGCTTTCATTTCTTCCATGACAGCGACTCTCCACTCAGGAATTTCCATAGCTGCATATATGCTGCTTGGTATTGTAACAGTGTCGAGGTTAGTAGTTAACGCTTTGAACACCGAAGACAAGTTACTATAAGACATATAACTCTGCATTGGGTACTTGGTACAAGACCTCGTTCCTTTCCTCAAAGCAATAAGAATGTCAAGAGAGGCATCACGATCTTCCAGTTCTTCTGATTTCTCATCACACTTAGTATCTTGCTTTGTCTCATCTGGGTCTTTTTGTTCTTCTGACTTCTCATCATACTCAATATCCTGTTTTGTCTCATCTGTACCTTCTTCAACATTTTCAGTCGGAACCTAGAGTTCATTATTGCCTTCACCCGTACCAGCCACATTCTCAGTACTGTCACTGTTACTGTCAGTACTATCATGGTGATCAGTATCCACATTAGTCACATTCTCGGTACTGTCTCTGCTTATACTACTTTCAACACAAGCATTATCACCACACATGTTATCATTATTAGGAATAGAAGACTTCGTACCTGGAACTGTCACTCGTTCTGACTCATGTACTAGAGCTGGAGAAGTGATCGGCGGCACTATTTCCTTTTTAAGATTCCTCCTATAGTACGTGATCCATGGGACTTTCTCGGTAGGAAGAATAGGAGCATTGACATTTGTGTTGGGAATGGACTCAGGTAAGTCTGGCAGGCAAGGACTTAGACCCCAGTTGGACTCTTCACTTATACTCTCCCTCAGAAGAGGACTAAGGGGAAAAAAGGGACGGTCTTCGAAGAAGGTAACATCCATGGAGACAAAACACTTGCGGGAAGAAGGATGGTAACATTTGTACCCGCATTAATGAAGGGGGTATCCCACAAAAATACACTTCTGAACCCGAGGGGTAAATTTGGTTCGATTAGGACCATAGGTATGGACAAACACAACACACCCGAATACATGAAGTGGAACATCAGGGGTAAGGCAGTTATCAGGGGTAAGGCAGTTATCAGGATATGACTCTTTGAAATAGTCAAAAGGAGTTTGGAACTTTAAGACCCGAGAAGGCATTCAGTTTATTAAGTGAGCTGCTGTCAAAACAGCATCTCCCCAGAGGTATGACAGAAGAGATGTGGATAGCATGAGTGATCGAACAACCTCAATTAGGTGACGGTTTTTTCGTTTAGCCACACCATTCTGTTGTAGGGTATAAGTACATGAACTTTGATGGATTATTCCTTTAGAGGCAAGGAATTCCCCGAGGTTATTATTAAAGAATTCTCGATCATTATCACTCCGAAGAATGGTGATTCTGCGTTGAGCTGGGTTTTTATAGAATTGTAGAACTGCTGGAAGACAGAAGTGACTTCAGACTTGTCAGTAAGGAGAAATACCCAGGTCAACCTAGTATGGTCGTCTATAAAGGTTACAAACCACCGTTTGTCAGTAGTGGTCGTAATCGGACAGACCCCACACATCACTATGGAAGAGGATGAAGGGTTTCGAAGGCTTATAAGGTTGGGGTTTGAACGAGACGCGAGGTTGTTTAGCTTGGACACACACATCCCATTTCAACTTAAAAACATTAATATTATGAAATAGATGGGGAAATAAATATTTCATATAATGAAAACTTGGATGTCCGAGACGAAAGTGCCATAACATATAATCAGTTTCAGAATTGGAAAAACAGGAAGACAATAAACTAGTCCTATCACAAATCCTAGAGGAGGCATCTTCAGTAAGGAAATAGAGCCCCCCATCATGCCAAGCAATGCCAATCGTCATCTCCGAGTTCAGATCCTGAAAAATAGCAACATCAGGTGAGAAGATAACACGACATTTCAAATCTTTGGTAATCTTACTAATAGATAACAAATTGTAAGAAATTTTAGGCACATGTAGAACGTCTTGGAAAACAAAACCCTCAAAGGGTGATAAACGGCCTTTCCTGACCATAGGGGTGAAGGATCCATCAGTGATCCTGATCCTCTCATTCCCAGCACTCGGGTAATAAGACAAGAACTGTTCGGACGTGCCAGTTAGATGGTCCGTAGCTCCTGAGTCTAGAATCCATGGTTTTCTACCATTTATACTAATAAGGCCACAAGAGTGATATGTACCTGATTGTGCGATTGCACTGACACCCATTGTACTAGAGCCATTCTGACTCGTCTCCTGATTCTGTGGTTGATGACCAGCTGTCGATTCACTTGCTAATGCTCGTCTAGGTCCTGATTGTCATCTTTTACCATTTGGAGGACGACCATATAGCTTCCAGCATTGCTCTTTAGTGTGCCAGGGCTTCTTATAGTGTTCACAGACCAGAGGTACTTTTCCATTTTGTTTGTCAGTTCCTGACACTTTAAACGCAATAGAATCTGTTGATTGAATTACTGGATTATTCATGACACTAGACCTATCTTCCTCAAGACGAATTTCAGAACACACTTCCATCAAAGAGGGTACTGAACGAGTTCCCAGAATTTGACTTCGCACAGCATCAAATTTTGGATTAAGCCCTGCCAAAAAATCATAGACCCAGTTTATCTCTTCGAACTGATAGTGCAAAACTCCTCCAGACAAACAGCTCCAATTCAACTCTCGACATAAATCCATCTCTTGCCAAATCACAGACAGCTTATTGAAGTAAGCTATGACATCCATGGTCCCCTATTTACATTCATGGACTTGTTTACGGAGCACATATAGTCGAGCTCCATTTTGTTGTTTAGAGTACAACTTTTTCACAGCCTCCTAAATATCCCTTGCAGTAGCAGCATACAACAGTGGTGTTCTAATTTGGGGTTCCATACTCCCTACTAACATAGATCGGAGTAGAGAATCCTCTCCTTTCCATATGCGTTCCCGAGGGTCGCCTTGTCTAGGTTTTGGTATTTCGCCAGTCAAATACCTAAACTTATGGCGACCCTCGAGAGCCATTCTCACAGATTGGGACTAAGAAAAATAATTATGGCCATTTAATTTCTCTCCTACAATACAATTAGCAGGATTTCCATAAAATAATTGAGCTGTAGATAAAGTAGGGAAATAAGTTACCGGGCTTCCTAAATAAGCTGGGCAATTAGAAATTTCTCCTCGACCATTTGACGTAGTTCCAAAAGCCTTTCCAAGACTGGCCATCTGTTGCTATATTGACTCATTCTGCTATTTAATCTAAAGCTACAACGGGGCCAACTGTTCCTGAACGTAATCAGATCTGCTTGGCTGGAAAGAATTAGAACCGCTCGATTGGAAAGAATTGTGAGAGATTCCGACAGCCATATGCGACGACAGCTTGAGAACATGGCTTGAGAGATCGAAGCTCGTGGCTGGGATCGGCGCTGACTCACGCAGCTGGGTATCAAATCTGGCGGCTGGAACAGGTGGAATCACGTGCGGCTGGGCATCGCGTGCGTCTGGAACAGCGTACGGCTGGGCGTCAACACCGGCGGCTAGGATCGGCGTTGGAGGAAGCTGATCATCTGACGCGTGCGGCTTGGACTCGACCGAGGGCTGCTAGGTATTTCGATCGTCTCCATAGGACGCTGAGGTTGGAGATCTGATTTGTTCGTGCAGCTGACTAGGGCCAGAAGCAGCAGACCCGTGCGGTTGGTGGTGTGATCCGAATCTTGATCTGTGCAGCTTGTTAATGGCTGATCCAATCATCTCCTGAAACTGGGGCATCATCATCTGAAAATACTGTTCCATGGCTGTTTGAACGACAACTTCGATTTCTGTAGTCATAGTGCCAGATGGCCCTTGCAATTCTCCTGTTGGGTTTTTCTCAATGGTGGCCAAGGTTTCATCTCACTCTGATACCATGATGAAAAGTAAAGAGAAGAGAAATGGCACACACTTGTTACGTGGAAAATCCTAGTATAGGGAGGAAAAACTACAGTGCAGAGAACTTTTATTATAATAATGTGATACAGAATAATGCCCGGAGGCTACAATTTAAATAGAAAAAGTTGAAACCCTAGGGTACACATGAAAAGACAAAAATGTCCCTAGGGCAAATATTCTATTTTCAACCAAATATATCAGAGAATGAAAATCTGTAAGAAACATCAGAGATAATCATGACTCTCAAGAGCTTGGCATGCACTTGCGATTTTTTTTGCAGGAGTTGCTTGAAAGAATGCAATTGCCGCAGACATTGCTTGCACCGGCATATCAAGATTAAACTTAAATCCCATTTCAGCAAAGGAGGATAGAAGAGCAACATGGTCACGCTATCAAAGAAGCTGTTTACAAACCGTTACCATATTCAAAGAAAATGGTGTGAACTAAGGGTCCACGAAGAACAACAAACCAAATAATTTTCTTACCAAACTAGATGTCCTACAATAACAATAATAAATTAATACTATAGAAAGCTGCATCGAGGGGGTAATTATACGGTTCGATAAACAAATAGTTAAGGGAAAATAAGAAATTTGAGCACATAAACAGACATGAATGCTTCAGTTGTCTAAGATATACTTTAGGCGATAACTAGATAAATACAATTGTGAACTAAATAATCGAGGGGGATATGATTGGTTTTTGTGGCTGTAAGAAGGGAGCTATGTTATTAACAACCATACTGACAGTAAACTGATCAAATAAGCTTGTAAAACCAAAACACTGTCAACATTTGAAGAGTAAAATGCAGACAGTTTACTGTTTATAACATGTAATTTACTATTGATGATGATGTTTTAAATATTAAATAAACTGTGTAGTCATAGTTTCAACATTGGTAAGTCTACAATCTTGCAATGTTGCACTTAAGAAGAGAGTGGCATGGATCAAACTTTAAATTGACAATTGTATTTAAACTAAACAAAAGGATCAAATGTTAAAAAGATAAATGTGAAGGAAATCATAGATTTGTGGTCTAATTTTGTTTATATTTTACCCAAATAATAATGCCATACAAACCTCTGCAGCTGCCAAAAACATTTTTGCGAGTGCTAGTTTCATGGTGTTCGGTAACTTCTTTGTAAGCCCAAAGTCGAGCAAAATTGGACGATGAGGAGGTTCCTTGCTGATGAGAAAATTCCCTGCACAAAGAACCAAAGAAGGCACTAAAGCAACTATTGTACTGGGTTGGTTACATCCTTAACATTTCCATAAAGCCAGTCTTATGATTCTTGTACTTATTCAGCTTTCTGAATTTCTGAGGACGTTTAGATAGCATGATTAGAAACTTCTTTTAGCAACGTAAAAAACTACCTTGTTTGGTAAGTTCTAATTACAGATTCATTACAGAAACGTCATGAAACAAAGAAATGTATTGACATGTTTTCATTGCTTTCTTTTCTTTGTTAAATTTACTATTCATATAGAGTAAATCATTATTTTGTGAACATAACTTGATACACGTTACTATTTTAAAATATTATGGAGAAAAAACAAATGAAAATAAAATAAGATAAGATAACTATCTATGCATTTGCTAAAATTGAAAAGAATTTAAAACAGTTTGGTTAATCTCTGAAATAGTTCTTAAAAGTACACCCCCAACAACTCCTGAGAATGTTCGTCTTGAAAATTAATATATATATATATATATAATTAATTTGGTCTTTTCACATCTACCCTCAAACATTTTCTTACAAGATACAAATTCATTTATATTATGAACTACAAAATGATTGGGCATTGCCTAATTCCAAGGTTGAATGAATTATTTACCAGAAACAAATCTTCTACTGCTATTTTTTTAAAAAATTAATTTACATTTATTTACATTAAAATGACTGCACATATATGATCAAGTACCAGGATGGGGATCGCCATTGAAAAATCCATCAACATAAATTTGGTGTGCATAAGCCCGTGTGATTTCTTCAACAATTTTTTGTTTGTCAATACCATATGCTTCCAGACTAGCAGAGTCATTTAAACGTATGCCGTCCATATACTCGAAAATTAGAACCCTCTCTGTTGACTGCCACAGAAACACAGAACAACAGCTAAGTATATAAGCAGCCTAATCTTTTATGCATATGCGGAACTACATAAGCAATAACTTCTCCATTCCAAATGCTTAGAAAATACACTAAGTGTTAAACATGTTGCTAAGTTATGAGCAAAGATCAATCCTTAAGATAATGACTTTTATGTTGTAGAGTTGCGTGGCATAGATGTGTATATATTCTTTGAAAAATTTTCAAATAAGCTAAAAAAGCAATTGGGAAACCTTCAACATGATTAACGTTTCTAGCTTACAACAATAGAACTTACTTTTCAAATTTTTTTTTTTTTTTGTTCAGTCTAGCAAATGCTGGGTGGAAGAACAAACTGTCGACCTGAGAGCAACTCGGATCGGCAATCTACCTTTCTAATTTTACTAATCTTTATCTCAAACAAGTTGTTATTGACGAAGTTCCTCAATAGTTCTTCAGCTCTTGACCGATAAAATATTTTCATTTGTCATTTATGTTGGCCTCTTAATATTGTAATAAATAAAAAAATTATGGGTTGTTTTTAAAATAGAAAAATGAATCAAAATATTTACAAAATATTAATAGATACTATCAACGTCTATCATTGATAATTCTAAAATTTTTCTATATCTTATAAATATTTTCAACCGTTTTACCATTTGAAATAACTTCCCTAAAATTATCATACAAATTACTTTCAAATAGTGCTACATTCTTAATTATAACCGTGACGATATGCTGATTCAATAGTAACCAGGCATTCTAGAAAATATGATATTATAAGGTAGGAAAATTGCCTGAACAACTTCCGGAATAAAAACATTTACATTCCCAAGGCCTTTATTGTCATCCGAGTAGCCAAGATTTCTAGACACCGTCCTGGTGTTCTCTACAAAATGAAATAAATAAATAATTTAAAAGAAAAGGGGAAAAAAAAGAGGCAAAGGAAATAATGAATTAGGTGGCTTTAATTTTAAATAAACGCCATGACCTGGAATTGAACAGATGCACGGAAGTAAACTATAATAATGAGTTTGGCCAATTAGGAATTTAGGTTACAGTGCAATATATAGATAATAACAGAAGAAGCAATCTATTGGCGTACTGGAAGAAGATGCATTGTTTCACTAAACAATATAAAACCATGGTTGGGTGCCAAACTCATGATAAGCTGAAATGCTGGGTAACGTAATCCTTCACTCAGCAACGATAGGCTAAGTGTCTTTTACAGTAAGTTCAAAAGGCATACCAGCTTCAAGATTGAAGTCGAGTTCTTTGAGAGTCTCTCGGCACCATTCATCTATAAGGGGATTAAGGTCACACTTCGGCTATCCAATCAACAACCGCCTTTGCATTCTTCAAGTCCTGAAAATAGTCATCATATGCTTATTAATCAGACAGAAGGCTCATCAAATGTCTTGATCAAACATCTTAAAGTCTATAGAACATACTAACCTCCAATATAACTGCCTTTATGCCATCGTGTTGCACTTTGATAACCACCTCCCTTCCATCAAGCAAAGTTGCTCGGTGCACTTGGGCTATCTAACAGAATCAAATGCGATAAATAAGGGAATTTTCAAACTTGGAAATCCTACACCTGAAATAAAATATCTACTGGTTGAGAACCTACTCTAGTGACTCAACTGTATTCTACAAGTAACAACTGTTAGGGTAAGATTTAAGATCTTACAGATGCAGTTACTAGGGGTGCTTCCACAAAGTTTGCAAATATATCAGTGATTCGTTTCCCCAACTCTTTATGTATGGTCTGGCGAAACTGTAATGGAAAGAAGTATAACGAACATGCCAATTAGAAATCTGAGAAACAATGCTATAAGCTTCTGAGGTTTAGCCTGCCACAAACATGGCAAGATTTAAAAAGAATTGAAGAAGATATAACTTCCTCACCATCTCATGATAAGGAACTGTACATTCGCATCAAGGATTTGAAATGTTCGAAGACTTTTTGCAGGCAAAGATTTATAAGGCAGGCGAATGAATATTAACAATTAACTAAAAGAGAAATGAAGCATGTTTAATTGAGAAATTGTGACGTAACCTAAAAGGACCAAAGGAGATAATTCTCCAAAAATCAAGTTTATGAATCTTATTAGAATGATAAAGATGTGTAGAATACATGAGAAGGACCATATTTATCTAGGACTCACACACAAATGAGGGTAAAATGGATTAACCTAGGGATTCACATCCTACCTCCATCATATTGTGATTGGAATAAGCACAGTAGCTATTAAAGGTCTATCTCATTTATCAATCTATGATCAATTAATTAATTTTCTTCTCGTTCACAAAAATAAAAAGCATAAAAGATAACCTCTTGTAAAGGACGAGGAGAGAGAGAGTCTTGTAGCTGTTTGAGGACGCGTATGTAAGCATCAGGGACAACATCTGCTCGAGTAGATAAATACTGTCCAAATTTCACCCACAGCCCTTCCAGCTCTATCATCAAACTCAATGCACGCTTTGCATTACGCTCATGTGCTTCTTCCCATAAGGCTGGATTTTTAGATTTGCTAATCCACTTCTCTCTTTTTTGTAATGCCTTCAGAAATACCCACAAAATTAAAATTAATAAATTATTAATTATTTAAAAAAAAAAAAAAAAAAAAAAAAAAACAAATATAAGCAGGTGAATTTGTTTCTTGCTTGAAGAAAACAGTGGAGAGGTAAACAGGGATGAGGGATGAGGGAACTTTGCCTTATAATCCAGGTACATCACTAAAGCCAGGGTAAAAACTTTAATTCTTCTTCTGTAGATTTTCCCCCATGCCATCTGATAGAATCAGGTCGAGAAGAAGAAAACAATTACTTTACTTCGCACTGTCAGGAGTTAAGCCACCTTGTTTTCTCCAATCTCAACTATATTAAGCATCGCTGATCATTTTTCACGCAATGACTTTCACACATGCACATTTCAGGAAACTATGAACTGCCTAGAAAGCATCAAATTCAACAAACAAAAAAAATTTAAAGAATATGCACTGTAGAATCACTTCCCCAACGGCGACAACAGAGATTTCGGGAATCACAGGATTACAACCTAACACATAACGTAAAATTCAATAATGCAATTGATGAAAAATGATGATCCTCACAATTCCAGCTTCTAATTATGCGCATGCCGTATGCTTGATACCTAACATTATCAAAAAGCAGCAAGAGAGAGAGAAGAGAGAGAAAATCATCACTAAACTGAGAAATTCATCGGAGGAAATTAAATCAGATGAACCAGGGGAAAACTGAAAATCTCAAAACAAGACTCGAAGAACAGTGCAGAATCAAAAGAAATAGGGATCGAAATTTCGCAATTCGATTCTGATATTGTCGTTTTCAGTTGGTTTTTTTTCCCTTGAATTAGAGTTTTCTTTTCCTCTTCCTTTTCCTCGGTGATGTGATGCGGTTTTGCAATTCGATCACCGAACTTTTTCTGCGACAAAAACTGTCATATTTATATCAATATTTTACGTCAGTTAAAACCAATCAGAAATAGACACGCCGACAGTTGGTGGGTCCCAAGGTGTGTGAATAATGAATTTAGTTATCTCCTTATGGGAAAATATTGAAAATGCTACGGACCGTCCTTTCCCGTACGATTAGAGCATTGGGAAATGTTTTTTTATTTTTTTTTTGCAAAAAGTACAACAATTTTGCGTTGGGATCAAAAGCCAGAATGTTCCGAGATCCATACAATTAGCACTACCAACCCAAATTATAAGGATTAGATTAGGTTGGTTTTGATGGTTAGGTTAAATTGGGTTGAATTTTTTTATTTTTTTTAATTAAGTTGAATTTGAATTACCTTTTAAAAATTCGATTGATCCAATCCAATATGAATT
This sequence comes from Benincasa hispida, assembly GCF_027475165.1. Classification (NCBI taxonomy): domain Eukaryota; kingdom Viridiplantae; phylum Streptophyta; class Magnoliopsida; order Cucurbitales; family Cucurbitaceae; genus Benincasa; species Benincasa hispida. The sequence continues at coordinate 72,697,457 of NC_143486.1, forward strand.
TTTAATATACAAAATGAAGCAAAATTTCAGGATCTATTAATAGTAGACTGAACCGAATAGATTTGGATAGATTTTGAAATTTTGCTATATTTTGTAAATATTTTAGTTCATTTTCCTATATTGAAAACAACCCAATATTATAACTCACATATATTTTTATCGATGTTTGTATGAAGTTTATAATAGATTTCTTAGATTTTGATATTAACATTTGAGTTTCATGAAATTTTAATTTTTAGTATGTGTTGTACACAAATTTAGGTATTTTAAGTTAATAAAAAATGTAATTAAAAAATAAATAATAAATAATTCAACAACCCAACTCAATCCAACTTGAATTTTAGGGTTAGGTTGGGTTGGAGACCTTATTCGGGTCATTCGGATAGCCAATCCGACCAACATGAACTTTTGAGTTGGACCAAAAAAATCTCTCCAATGTACATCTTATTTTCATTAGTTATGTCGTGCGATCTGAGATTTTTTTTCTTTAAATATTTATTCTTGATTTGTGTGTATGCATTTTTTATTGTGTATTAATTGGTTTTTTTCCTTGTTGGTTTGTTAGCTCTTTTGAGTGTATTGTTTTTGTCTATTAACTCTTTTAAATGGTTATATATATATATATATAATCTCTCTAATTATCTTTAATCACCTTTAATCTTTTCTAAAATGTATTGATTTTTTTAATGAAACTTTTAGTTAAATAAATGTTTACTATAAATAAGTATACGATTTTAGTTAAATTTGAAAATAATAGATCAGTATGTCGAGTTTGACCAAGTTCTTAACCTAGAATCTAATTGTACTTTTTATAAACTCCAAGTTTTAGTTTTTTTTTTTTTTTGGTGGAAAATATGTTTTAGAACAATTCTAATGATAAAGTTTAGAGGAGAAAATATTGAAGAAATAATTACGAAACTAACCAAGTACTTTTTTTACAATATAATTATTTTTTAAAAAAATTGTAGATTAACAGTGGCATTAAAAATAAAACATTCTTTCATAAAATAATAGTAACCTGATTTACAATAAAAATATTATTATATTTAAAATTTTCGTTAATGTGAAAATTATATAAAAGAAATTATTATAATTTATAATTATGTTTACTTGATTCTATTTAAAAACTATCACTAATGCCAATTATTTAATTTGAGAATTTTCTCTAATACATATGACTGAGATTGAAATGAAACTCGATAAAATGCTGAAATTGATTCACTCCTAAAAGTTTATAAATTATATCGTTTAAGATTATTTTAAGTGAAACAATTTCAAAGTTTAATAATCTGAATTAATTTTCTCTCATAGTATAGAAATTTAAAAATAAAAAAAAAACCCTAAAATACACGCACCGTCCATAAATGTTTTAAAGTTAAATTAAAGAATTTTAAAAAAAAATGTTAAAATACATTGTAGGTGTCCCACACATAAAAGTTATATACTAAATTTAAAAGGTACATTGTGTTTGCCAATAATAGTTTAGCTAAACTCCGGAAATAATAAGATTTTTGGTAAAAAGTATGTCACTCACGTGAGACCACTTTTTATAATATCCCGTTTGCCCTTCATATGGTCTTCCATAAAAAATATTGGATATAGTGTAATTGGTATAACCTGAATCAGGTTATTAGTTTTGAACCCTACAGACGTTAGACAAAGAAGTGGCACATTTTTTGCCCAATTTGAAATTTGAAATTTGAATTGATAGTTTTTCTTCATATTGGATTTCTATAACTATTTTTCGAATCCATTAAAAAAAATAAAATCAATCTCTCAATCTTTCTCTCTCCATTTAAATTTCAATTTATTGTAAATCTTTAAATTTACATTATCTTTTTAATTTTTTTGTTAACTTATTAGATTATTATTAACATATTTAATTCCAACGTCGGATTCTTCGATTTTTTTATCAGTTTTAGCACTTATCATATTATTGTAGTTATATTTATATCAGTTTTTACTAATTAACTAACATACACTTACATACAGTGTAATTGTACTGTAAATTTATGAAATTTTAACTATCATTGTTTTCCTGATTCGTTATTATAACAGAATTTTGTATATTTCTGAATTTTCTCCATGAATATCTATCAAAATCTATCTTTTGTTATCATATTCGATTTTATCCCATCCTTTTTCGATTATTTATACATTTTTCTTATCAATTTCGATTTTATCTTATTCTTTTCGATTTGTTTATATATCTTGTTATCAAATTCAATTTTATGTAACCTTCCTTTTTCGAATTGATTCAGTTTTATCTAATTCTTTTTCAATTTTTCTATATATTTAAATATTTGTATTCTTATCACGGTTTACCTATTTTTTTTATTTCATGCATTTTTTTGTTTATATTATTACTGCTTATATAATTTATCTTTTTTAAAATTGTTGGAGATTTGATTTGTTGGCGGTATAATTTTCTCTAATGTAGTGGTTCTGCAGATATCTCAAATAAAGTATTAACATCCAATTGTGACATCAGAGTATTTTCCTGCAGAATATTTTCCATGTTTAGAAATATCCGGGTGTGATATTTAGTATCGATTTATTCCTTTTTTAAGTGTAGTTTTTGTCACACCTCCTCTCGAGCTCACATCTTGAACCCAAAAAGAGGCGTAAGGATGGTAGATACCACCATTTTGTGATACCTACTGTCAATCTAAACCTGTTTTGCTTACTAAACTCGAGCTAAATGATTAAGCAACAACTCTTGGCTAAACTTATTTTTATCACAACAGATACAAAGTTTTCACAATTCTCAACTCAACTGGGTAATTCCAGATTCTTAACTACAAAAACTCATAATAGTAGCTAAGCTCGGAAGTGTGGCTACAGTGTGACAGATCTTGACCTTAGTAGCACCTTGGAACTCATGGTCTTCTGCTATCTAGGAAGGAAAACATAAAAGAAAAGAATGAGCTTCAAGAAGCTCAGTGAGTGGTAAACAACTTACAGGGTCTCTTTCAACCCATAAAGATAAATAGCTCAAATAGCATATCCATAAAGCGAGGTTACTACTCAAATCCCAAGCTCAAACGAGTATTTCTCTATTCTACCTACACACACAGTAGATAGTTAAATATATTCCTCATATTATTACTACTATGTCTCCTATGTGTACATAGATCCCCTCTTATGGGCTCAAAAGTTAAACCCGTCAGCTCTCTGACCATCTCATACGAGGTTCTGCCACAGGCTCAGGAACTAGGTCTTCTAACCCCCATACCATCCCGTGCGTCATACTTTAATCCTCATTCAAGCTACTCATTCAACAACATAAACTTAGAATTTAAAAAGATATACTTAGGACCATAAAGGAATACCACTCACAGTTTACTTAGCAGAGGTTCTTTTACTTTCCAAGCCTTCTAGTTTCCTTGTTTCCTTTGGAATCTTGAGCCTCCACTTAGCTCAAAGTTAGCTTAGAAACTCGTGTTTAGGGCTAGAATAAATTTAGAATACCTTATTGGCCCTAAACATAGCTTACCAACTCCAACGGACATTAAAACAGGATTTGGATCAACTCAGAACCACTGTGGATGCATGATAGCCTTCCTTAGCACCAGTTGGACGCATGGTTGGCTCCCTAGGCCAGTCGGACGCGTGGTACACCATCTTGGACGCATGGGCTACCTTCCTAACTCATCATCACAGACTCAGATGGACGCCTGAACTACTTCATGGATGCATGGTTGGTCTACTCCAACGCATGCTCTTCCTCCAAAACCCTAATTCTCTCCAATACTCCCCCTTTTAAGTCCTCTTTAGAGAGCTTTGACTTTTCATGGGGAATGAGGCTCCTTTGGGATATTTATAGGCCTTAGAAAACCATCCTCATCATCCCCTCAAGGCACCAATGCATGACACCACCTACTTAAAGAAGATCCAAGTGTCTTCTTCATGCAAGGTCCAACACTTAGCCTTTGACACCTCCTACTTGCATGAAAGGCTAGGTTTCTTCACCTACCTTAGGTCAACTCATGCTACCCTCTGAAGTTTCATTCCAACACTTTGCATGCTCCTCAAGGTACCTTAGGCATCCACCTCATGCTTTGACACTTAGTCAAATTTACGTCATGTTGTTACTTAACTTCCTAAGGTGTCCACCTCCGAGTTAGCAACCTCCTCCTTAGAAATTTGGTCAAACTAGTGTATGCATAACCTAAATCTTCACCCATCATGCGTCCAAACGTGTCCATTTATCAAGCATGCGTCCAAACACTCCATTTTCCACACCCTAGGCATCCAACATGCCCCTACTATGGTGTGTGTCCAACAAGCTGTCCAACACTTAGTCAAATTTTCAACCCTAAATGTTCCATGTGTTCCACTCCTACTCAACTTTTGCACACCTAATTTCACCAGTTGAAGGTTCTCCTAAGTCTCTTAACTCCCTCCAAACTATAGTCTAAACACTTTAGTCACATTTCAACTTCTCTAGTGGCTATGCATCAAACTCTCACTTTCAACACTTAGCCAAATTTTCAGCTTTAACACACCATGCGTTCACCACTCTCACACTACGCATCCAACCCTATTTTCTCACTTTGTCGTGCAAAGTTCAATGCATGGTTGTCCAACACTTAACCAATTCTTCCCCCTATGGACTAAACTATGCGTTCAACTCCTGCCATTAACACTAAGCCAATTTTTTGACCATGCTATAAGTTCAAACTTCCCCTCTCAAGGTTCAAATGCATGGCTTCATTTTCTCCTAAGTGTTTAGGCACATTTATCCCTCCTAAATGCTCAACTATGCTTCCAATCTTCATTTTTAATACTTAGCTAAATTTTGCTGCTTTTAGGCCAACTCATGCCCTTAAGCTTTTCTAGGCCCAAAGCATAGTTTAAACACTTAACCAAAATTCTGACTCCAATCTACTATGCTTTCAATTCTTGAATTCCAACATTTTTCTCTCAATACTTGACCAAACTTTTTTTATCCTCTTCTTTTGTAGATAAACACATACTTCACTTCTAACCACATGGTCCTAACACTTAAAATTTTTTCTAAGTGCCAATGTTCCCTCTAAAGCATAGTTCAGACACTTAGCCAAAATTCTACCCTTCAAATTTCCAGCTTAGGTTCCCATCAAGTATTCTTAACTCCAAGGCATAGTTTAGGGACTTAGCCAAACTTTTTTTCCTTCCAAGGTTTTAAATATGAGTTCTTCTCTCAACCTAAGGAATCTTGTGAGAGTCCAGGTGTTACAACTTTTTATTCCTAATGAAGGCTTATTTTCTTTATTGGGTGTGTTTATTTAAAGTGAGTTTTGTAGACCGTTTAGGATTGCCACATTTTTGTAATTGAGAAAGACGTTTTTCTGTACTTCGACCAAACAATTCTACATCATGTTCTTGCTCGTTTGCTCACTCTGCATGTTATCCATCTATTGAGTGAAACATTTTGAAAAGTTTTATAGTCTTAAGGGGAGCCTAACCCATTGCTAACAAAGAAGGGATTCTTAGTCTTATGGGAAGCCTAAAACTTAACTTCAGAGAAGGAATTCTTTGTCTTAGGGGGACCTAAGCGTTTTCAGTGAAGGGAGTTTACTGGTCCAAGAGGAAGATATTCAAGTTGAGAGGAGTCTCACACACTGTCAGGTGCTGAAGTGTCAGATGCTAATATTAACATACTTAAGGGGAGCCTAAGTTTAGTTGGGAGGGAGTCTCACATCTAAGGGGAGCCTAGGTGCAGTGTGAGTTAAGCTCTACGTGAGCCACTGTAGTAGTTGTTGTATTACAGATAAGTACTATGCTATAAATTACTTAACTCTTTAATATTAATGGATTATCTTTCCTAGGCTTTCTGCCCCCTAGACGTAGATGGTCATCACCAAACTGGGTTACTAACTACTGTGTACTTTTACTTGTTTACTTATTGTTGGTATTTTTTGTTGTTACAGTTGTTGTCAGTGCTTTCTATTTAAGATCTATATATTGAATAATGAGTCACCTAGCTCTTTTTCAATTGGTATTAGAGTGACTCACCTTTATCTCAGGTGCTTTGATCATGGAAAGAATCAAAGAAGGAGGCTCTACCACCCATCCACTTGTTCTTGATGGAACAAACTATTCTTACTGGAAAGCTCGAATGACTGCCTTTTTGAAGTCTATTGATAGAAAAACTTGGAAGGTTGTTGTATCCGGATGGACTCATCCTACCATCAAAACTGATGATGGAAAGGAAATTTTGAATTCAGGATCTTAGTGGTCTAGAGAAGAAGATGAAGACTCTTTGGGAAATTCTCGTGCCTTGAATGCCATATTCAATGGTGTAAATCGTAACATATTCAGATTAATTAACATTTGTGTCTCAACTAAGGAAACGTGGGACATATTGTCTGTTGCTCATTAGGGAACATCTAAAGTAAAGATGTCCAGGTTGCAGTTGATGGTATCAAAGTTTGAGCATCTTAAAATGCACGATGAAGAATCCATTACTGAATTTAATGTACGTTTTCTTGCAAATGAGTCGTTTGCTCTCGGAGAAAAGATTCTAGAAGAAAAACTTGTCAGAAAGGTACATAGATCTCTACCCAAGATATTTTACATAAAAGTCACTACTATTGAGGAAGTTCAAGATATAACAAAGTTGAGAGTAGACAAATTATTTGGCTCCTTACTCACTTTTGAAATGTCCCTAGATGAGAAAGTTCAAAATAAAAATTAGGAAATTGCCTTTTAATCCGCGGTTATGAACAAAACGCAATTTGATTCCATTTAATTCAATTTTTTTTTAACAAATCCCCCTTTAAATTTTCTATCACTATTTTTTTACATTTTAAATCGTATATATTTTAGTTTACTAACTTGCACCTCCCCACCCAACCCAACCCCCCCTCCCCCCACTTTTTTGCAGCTATGAACAAAACGCAAGGTAGCTTGGGGGTCAATTTTAACATTCATCTTGCTAGCCCGATTCTATTCTGTGACCTGAAGATTCTACCTTAAGTCCTTGAGGATCTTAGCACTCTATTGGATCTGATCTTAGTATGCGACCTGAGGATTCCATCAGTCCCAGCCTCAGTCTTTGACTTGAGTATTCTGTCAGTTTCAAACTCAGTGCTCTAACGACTCTGATCTTTGCCCCCTATTGGCTTCGATCTCAGTATGCGGCCTGAAGATTCCGTCAGTCCCAGCCTCAGTCTTTGACTTGAGCTTTCCATCGGTTTCCAATTCAATGCTCTAACGGCTTTGATCTCTACCCCTCATTGGTTTCGATCTTAGTACGTAGTCTGAGTTGATGGAAGAAATATTTTGGTTTTGTTGATATTTTGCTATGCGTCGATGGTCAGGCATTGATCATGCATTGATGGTGCATGCGATGTTCAATAAGTTGAAGAATATGAAATATGCATTAATCGTGTATGCGATGACCATGCGTTCTTGTCACAAGTTTTCTTGCTCTCTCGCTAAGTATAACGAGAACGTAAGTTTCTCGGGATGATCCGAGGTCGAACACAGGGACTTGCAACTAAATGATGTTCATAAAGTAATGTGTTTGAGTCGGTGAATAAAAATAAAGAGAAAGAAGTCGATTAACTATGCGCTACTTCTACTCCTAACTAAACAGACTGAGCAACTAAAGTTTGTCTATGAGAATTAGCGGAGATGCGACAACCGTTAACGTCTAAAGAGATGCATGGAGAAGTAGAGTTGAAGAGAAATTTTACCAAGTCATTAAGTTTGTCACAAGGGTAATCCCAGCTCGCCACACTAACCCATTGCACACCTCTCGATGGTTAGCCACATGCTTATATCTCTATAACGCATGGTTGCATTGAGCATAAGATTATTCCTATCTCTAGGAACACTGCTTACTTTGCTTAGTGAGTTCCACTACTTACCTTTTAGAGCAGTTGGTTATAGCTATTCAGCTCATAGACAAGAATTGTGATAGCCTCGCACTAAGAAAAGAGGATTGACATACTATACTCGCGCAATGCACACCTCTCGATGGTTTACTACATGCATCATATCACTATGTCGCATGATTGAGTATGCAATAACTCTTGCAATTTGCATTTAACTCATTGCAATGAAAGTAAAAGGTGGTAAAGTAGAAGATGATGATGAAAATGATGTTGAAGGAACTAAAAAGATGCATTGATTACAGAATGTATTAATGTCTTCAGCCAAAATGTAATACAACACAGAGGTAAGAAGAAAGGTGGAGGGCTAAATGTAGGCAATCTCTTGCTTTCATCAGATGTGTGTCAACGCTGTCGGTGGTGCAATGGATGGAGTAGTCTCTCTCGAGCTCTATCTCTGGCGAAGCTCCGGTCATCAATCGGAGGAAGTTGTGGAAGTGAAGAACTCTCAAAGAATGTCTTGCTCATGTTCTCGTCTGTGATCACAGGAATCTGCTCAAGGCAAAAGTCTCGGATGCTCTAAATTTGGGCTCCAAGGCTCTATTTGTAGAGCTCAAACGCCGACAACATTAGTAATCTCGCACTTTCCCTGCCATTCTTGTCGTAGTAGGTGAAATGTCATCATGATCTTATCTCTTTGATACTCTTGAGGTATGCGTTCATGATTGTTTTTTCTAGAGTATCAACGTATCCCACCCACTTCGCGATCATCTTCTCATTGTGGCTATCGTTGTAGCTGCGCTTCTCATGCGACCAAATTTTCTTCATTAAGATCAACGCATACGATCAACTTTATGATGGTTTGGGATCAACGCATGCGATCAATTTCTGCGAAAACAACAAAAATAGACATTTTGACGTAAGATAACACATGATATAGGGTTAGTAGAATTTTCAGCGTTGATCGACACAAGCTCATTTTTTCACATGAATCCTTAGTCATTTTAATGCATATTTTGCTCATTAACCCTCATAATTCTAAGTAAAAGGCTACAATAGCTTGTATTTGTACAAGCTATCAGATTCAATCAGTCCCAGCCTCAATTTTGACTCGAGCATTCCATCGGTTTCTAACTTATTGCTCTAACAGCTCTGATCTTCTCCCCCTATTGGCTTCGATTTTAGTATGCGACCTGAGGATTCCATCGATCCCAGCCTCAGTCTTTGACTTGATCATTCCGTCAGTTTCCAACTCTATGCTCTAACGGCTCTGACTTCCACCCCTTATTAGCTTCGATCTTAGTACGCGGCTTGAGAATTTTGACGATCCCACCTTTAATCTATGACTTGAGCATTCTATCAGTTTCAAACTTAGTGCTCTAACTGTTGAGGTTGATTCCCTAAAGTGTCGTGTCTTGTAGTTTGTAAACAGTTTGTACGAACGCTTGTGTTGTATAATATATGATATTTTACTTTATATCTTGAATTTGCTGAGTTGTATGTTTTATTTACTTTACCACAAACCAATAAACATAAAATCCCTGGTTATCTGTATGTAACTTAAGCATGTATGTGGTGACATACAAGTGGATCATGTCTTGAATGATAACCAAAATGGTCTATAGTATATGGATATAGGAAGAAAGTCTTATCCTGGTAACACTACGGATGCGGCCCGCTTTGTGGAATGGTCATAAGTGTTGTGACTTGTCACAAATGCTTTAATCCTATTCAATGTGTAGGGGACATGTGAGCGGGGGCGTCCTATACAAAGAGTTTGTATAAGACCTGGCCACGAAGTGTTAACGTATCGTTATATAACACCATTCATGATAGAGACTTTACTTTACTAGGATGACCATAAGTAACATGACCTCAATCCTAAGTGAGTTGGGAAATCCTGCCATTGAGGGTGGTCCTTTGATTTGTGTGGGTGCAAGTGGTCAGGTCGTCGATTCAAACCTACCATTTTGGGGATTTGTCTGATTTGGGAGCTGGAAACTCAGCTATACAAGATGGAATTCACTCCTTCCCCGAAGTAGGGGTAAGTAGATAGATAGCTCCCTTAAGGGCTGATTCTAAGGCTTGAACGATGTGGCGTCACACACCTTCTCTTGGCCTGAGAGGTGTTCACACATAGTTGGACTATGTTGTATTGTTCATTAGAGGAATCAGTGGTATTTAAAAAGTGAGATGCAACTACAGGGGCAAAACAATAAATTGGTCTAGGTGTACTTACGAGCATTTGTGAAGGGTCATCATACTCATGATTGGTTATATCCAATGGACACAGAAATATATCTGTGTAAGAAGAGTTCAACTGTTGGTTTTTAGTGGAATGTCTGACAGTTAACGGATGGTAGATCTCGTGACTAAAGAGTTTAGTCAGCTATTCACATACTGTTGGAGCTTCGAGCCACAGGTCCATTAGGTCCCCTAAGTAGCTTGGATAAAGTCGAGAATCAGTGTTTAGGTCAGTTTGAAATGTTCAAATTGACAAGAGAGAGTTCGATTATATATAATATAATTGAACCGGTTAATTATATATGATATAATTGGCTAAATGCATGAGATACATTATTTTGGAGGAAATTAGATATAAATATGATTTATATCAAGTGGAGGAGAAATTACTATAGTAGATATATGATATCAAACTATAGGATAAGAATATAATATGATTATATTCATTTATTATTATTAAATTGGTTAATTATGAGATAATTGGTTGAATTATTCTCTTCAATCGTGCGTTAGTAGAAGCAGCCGTGTTCGGTTATCGTAACCAAAGAATAAAATGAAAGTTTGTTTCAGGCAAAAAAGAAGTTCGAAAAAATTGCAATCGATGTGGAAACGTAAACGATTGCCTAGCTTGAGAGCCCATACGATAGAGTCTCGTCGTCTAAACGATCGCACATCAGTGTCTAAACAATCGAACGCCTTTCCCTAAACGATCGCTTAGCTTTCCTAAACAATCGCCTAGCATGCCGCGTTTGCTAAACGATAGTATACATTTTACTAGACGATCGCTTAGTAAAACCTACACGATCGTGTAGCTTTGTCTAAACGATAAGCATCCCTGCTATACAATAGCTGTCTCTCCCACTTGCTTATCGTCTACACTATCAGTTTTTCCTCCTACCTCTACCAAATCCACCAAAGACCACACTTTGGATTCTCACTCCGAGAATACCAAAGGCTCCAACTGGTGATGTTGTCCCCGCTTCTTACTTGTTCATGCTTGTTCGTGTTGTTGCTATTCATGTAGACGATCGTGCTGCCGCAGCCGGCTGTTTTGTTGGGCGATAGAGTTCATAGAGGTTCATCCGCTGCATTTGAGTTTGAGATTGAAGAGAGTCTTTAATTGGTATGAAAACTCATTCCCTTGTTTTTTATTTATCAAAGCATGTCGTTAATTAGTGTTAATTTGCATAACTTTCTATTAGAATGTATGTGTTGTATTTCAATCACAATGAAATCAGAAAAATCCAAACATGCTCATGGATGATATTTGTTAAGAGTTCCTTCAATTGGTATCAGAGCCAGGTTATGATATTCCAATTCCATTGTTGCAACGAATTACATATACATTCTTGGTGGGTGCATGTCTACTTTGTTTAATTATTAAATTGTTGTGGATGTGCGGATTAATGGAGTTTTCTGGGATGTTAGCCTCAGTTTTATTTAATTCTTTTACATTTTCGATTGATTGTAAAGGCCCCTGCATTTTTGGGCATTATTAATCGTTATTGAGCTTGTAATTCAAAGTCAATTTGAGTCTTGAGTCGTTCGTGAAGAAGTTCGGAGCAAGAGTTGTAGTTCTTCAAGGAAGGAGACAATTAAGGGTTGATCGGGTCGTGTAGACGATGGGGTAAGCAATAGTTGAGTATTGGGTCGTGTAGACGATGAGATGTTCACGTATCGTTTAACGCGCGCACACACTAGACGATTGTTTAGCTCAGCAAGCTTCATCGCTTAGTAACTAACTAAACGATTGCTTAACAACGCACGGTAAATCGTTTACCTTTCGCCGCGTTAAGTAATCGCATAAACGATCAGGCTTCGCAACCTCATTGTCGTCTAAGCGATCGTTTAGCTTTTGCACCTATCGTCTAGTACGCACTGGATGATCATTTATCTTCGACGTTTACTAAACGATGGAGTCCTCCTAGCAGTTCAAGACCTGGTTCGCTCGATGAAAAACGTAATAGATAGGGTTATTTCATTCCGATTTTTTGTAAAGGCTCATCCCGATCCATTAATCCTTGGTTTAATACATGCGATGTGTGGTTTTGTATATGTCATATGGTATGCACATATATAAATTCCATCTTAGGTTATGCATTGGTCATGTATCATCTCTTTATTGTAATATTATAATTTAGAGAAGCATGATTTAATTTTGTAAGAGCATGCTCATGCATCATATATTCTAAGAGTTATATTTATGCATGCATAAAAAGCATTGACATGCATCATCTTTATATTATAATTGTTATAGTATGAGGGTGAATGAAAGCATGTTTGCTTGGTTATTACGCGTATATAAAAGTTATGTATAGTAATGACCAGACATTGCATGAAGCATGACACATAGGTTACTTTATAAGTATTATAAACACCTAGTTGTGTGCAATGGGTTTTTTAGTTGTTTCTTTCTAAAAGTTAAAAGAGAAAATAGAACTAAAATAAATAAGAAAGATATGTACGCTCACTTAGGTTTAATTCATGGTTTTAAAATGTTTAAATCTTGGATCACATAGACATAAGATCACGGTTCTAATATAATTAGCAACCCTAAGGCTTTAATCTTTTAATCAGTTTAATAGGATTAAATTGACTAATAAAAGATTAAAGTGTAGCAAATCTATAAGGGACCTTTTGTCTAAGGCGGGTTCTATATAGGCTGGGGTATTTAAGTTGACGGAAACGTAACACCCCTACCTGGGAACTTACCTGGAAAGGTGAATTAGATAGATTTGGTGCATACATGCAAGTTAAGGACAGTTCATTAAAGTGTTTAAATGTGACTACTTTAACTTGTTCATATTTCATAGACAAACATTGTTTATGAGCATAGTTTTAAAAAGACGACTTAGACTAAAATCAGTAGCCGGATTGTCTAGGTTAATGATCCCCTAGGTAGAACATTCAGTAGGAGATACTTGGGGCATGAGATGCTTCACTTAAACCTTTCATGTTTCTTCTAAATAGTCCGTGAGATCTACCCTCGGCCTCAAGGCATCTTTGGCGTGTCCCCCTAACGAATGGTGTTTGGGTAGGTCAATATCAAGGTGGATGGAGAGAGTGTTCATAGTAAGTGGGAGCAGAAAGTACGACAGCATATCCCTCGGTCTCCCTTGTTGGGTTGAATAAAGTTACTATGCATCGTCTCGAGGAACTCTGGGAGTGTCCACTTAAATGATGGTAGTTTTGTGTTTCTTTAATTGATATCCTGTAAGAGGATAAGGTAACTTAGTCTCTTATCCTAATCTGCTTCTTCCATACGGTGGGCTCATTAGGATGGGACTCTGGTACTGAAAGCGAAGGATCACACTTACGCAGAATTGTTAAAGGTTAACAGTTCTAGACCGAATGAATGGTGGCTATTAGGTTCAATTCCAAAAGTTGGTTCTGCCTAGTGGTTGAGAATGTCTCATCCCAGCGAAAGGGCATTTGTCCTACCTCATTAGGGTATCATTATAAAATAGAAGTTTTTCACTTAGGGTACTTGAAACTGTTTTGCAAAACTAATTGGTTAAATGTGGTTTAGCAAAATCTAATAAAGTTTTATTCGTATTTTTAGAAACAACTTTTCAAAATGGAAACAACCATGTTAGCTTTGCTTAGCGTCAAAAAATTAACTGACGATAATTTTTCAACATGGAAACACATGATCACGACGATTCTTATCATCGAGGATCTCATGTTCACCTTTACGAGGGTCTGTCCTCGAAATTTTCGAGAGACATACGAGCGATGGACACGGGCAAATGAGAAGGCCCAAGCCTACATCTTGGCAAGTCTTTCTGAAGTCTTGGCTAAGAAACATGAGCCCATGGTCTACGCGCGTGAGATCATAGAGTCCTTGTGGAGGATGTTTAGACAATCGTCTAAACAGCTTATGCATGAGGCTCTTAAGTACATATTCAACTCTAAAATGGAAGAAGACACCTCTGTTCGTGAACATGTGCTTAACATTATGGTCCACTTCAATGTGGCGGAGTTGAATGGGTTTACCATCGATAAGGGCACCCAGGTTAGCATAATCCTGCATTCTTTGCTGGAGAGCTTCCTGCACTTTGTTAGTAATGTGATTTTTAACAAAGTGAAATATAACCTTACAACTCTCCTCAACGAGTTGCAGACCTACCAATCTTTGCTGAAAAGTAAGGAGAGGAAGAAGAGTGAGGCAAATGTTGTTTCATCCTCTAGCACATTCCATAGAGGTTCGACCTCTGGAACGAAGTCTGCACCTTCTACTTTTAACTCTACAAAGGGGAAAAAGAAGAAGGGTGGTAAGGGAAAAAGGGAAGACACCTACTAACCCACTGTCTGTCGCCCCAAGAAGACGTCCACCAGTTGAAAAGGGAAAGTGTTTCCACTGAAATCAGGATGGACACTAGAAGAAGAACTGTCCACACTAGCTGAAAGAAATAAAGGCCCCCAAGGCAGATAAAGGTAAATATGATTTATTTGTACTTAAAACTTGTTTAGTAGAGAACGATGATTCTGCCTGGATAATTGATTTGGGCGCCACTAATCACGTTTGTTCTTCTTTTTGGGGGGATTAGATCTTGGTGACAGCTGGAGTCTGGTGAGATGACAATGCGAGTAGGCAGCGGGCACGTCGTCTTAGCTGTAGCAGTGGGAGGGCTTTAGTTAGCTTTACAGAATAGGTTTCTAGTTTTGAATGATGTATAATATTGTTCCCGAGCTTAAGAGAAACCTCATTTCTATAAAGTGTTTATTGCAATGTAAATACACTATTTCTTTCAATGTGGATAAAGAGTTTATTCATAAATATGGTATTACTAGTTGTACAGCAAATCTGGAAAGTAATTTATATATGCTAACGCCGTTAGCCATTAATTCCCTCCATAACATAAAGTTGTTTAAAACTGTCGTAACTCAATCAAAACATCAATGTATTTCTCCAAAAGAAAATGCCCATTTTCGGCATCTTTGTTTAGGGCACATCAATCTCAATAGGATTGAGAGATTGGTGAAGAATGGACTTCTAAGTGAGCTAGAAGAAAATTCTTTACCAGTGTGTGAGTCTTGCCTTGAGGGTAAGATGACTAAATGACCTTTTACTGGAAAAGTTTATAGATCCAAAAAGCCTCTTGAGTTATTACATTTGACCTTTGTGGTCCTATGAATGTGCAAGCCCGAGGTGGCTATGAGTATTTTATCAGTTTTATTGATGATTACTCTAGGTATGGGTATGTTTATCTTATGCAACGAAAGTCTGAATCCTTTGAAAAGTTCAAAGAGTTCAAGGCTGAAGTTGAAAACGTATTGGATAGACAGATTAAAACACTTCGATCGGATCGAGGTGGAGAGTTTTTGGACTCGGGATTCCAGGACTATTTGATAAAACATGGAATCATTTCCCAACTCTCAGCGTCGGGTACACCTCAGCAAAATGGTGTAACGAAGAGGAGAAATATGACCTTGTTGGACATGGTTTGTTCGATGATGAGTTATGCTTTCTTACCAAACTCGTTTTGGGGTTTTGCAGTGGAGACTGTGGTATATATACTCAACTGTGTTCCCTCCAAAAGTGTTGCGAGAACACCTCTGGAGTTGTGGAACGGGCGTAAAGCTAGTTTACGTTACTTCCGCATTTGGGGTTGCCCTACACATGTGCTTGAGGTAAATCCCAAGAAGTTGGAACCACGATCGAGGTTATGCTTATTTGTAGGTTACCCCAAAGGTACACGAAGGGGTTATTTTTATGATCCAATGGAAAGTAAAGTGTTTGTTTCAACAAACTCTACTTTCCTGGAGGAGAATCATATAAGGGAGCACAGTCCACGATGTAAAGTCGTGTTGCGTGAGCTTTCCAATGAAACTACTGAAACTTCAATAAGAGTTGTTGAAGAACCTGCTACATCAGCAAGAGTTGTTGATGGGAGTTCATCTAGTAGGTCGATTCTACTTCAAAAGTTGAGGGAACCTTGATGCAGTAGGAGAGTTGCAAATTTGCCCATTTGCTATATGGGTTTCACAGAAATCCTTACTATGGTAGCAAATGGCAACATTGAGGATCCGTTGTCTTATCAGAAGGCAATGGAGGATGTTGATCGGGATGAATGGGTCAAGGCCATGGATCTCAAGATGGAGTCGATGTACTTAAACTCAGTATGGGATCTTATAGATCAGCCTGATGGGGTAAGACTTATAGGTTGTAAATGGATCTACAAGCACAAAAGGGGTGCTGATGGGAAGGTAGAGACCTTCAAGGCTCGACTTGTGGCAAAGGGTTATACCCAGGTAGAGGGAGCCGACTAAAGGAAACTTTCTCGCTGTTGCCATGTTAAAGTCGATCTACATCTTTCTGTCCATTGCAGCTTATTATAATTATGAGATCTGGCAAATGGACATCAAGACGGCCTTTCTGAAAAGCAATCTTAAAGAGACCATTTATATGGTGCAACCCGATGGATTCGTAGCCCAAAGTCAAAAGCAAAAGGTTTGCAAGCTGAATCGGTCCATTTACGGGGTGAAACAGGCGTCTCGATCTTGGAACATACGGTTGATATTGCGATCAAGTTGTATGGCTTTGACCAAAATGTTGATAAACCTTGTGTATACAAGAAGATCATCAACGCTTCAGTAGTCTTCTAGTGTTGTATGTAGACGATATACTACTCATAAGGAATGGTGTAGGTCTACTGACTATAGTTAAGAACTGGCTAGCGACCTAATTGCAAATGAAAGATTTGGGAGAGGCTCAGTTTCTTCTAGGTATACAGATCTTTCGGGATCGTAAGAACAAAGTGCTAGCACTGTCTCAGGCATCGTACATTGACAAGATGCTATTCAAGTACTCGATGTAGAACTCTAACAGGGTCCTACTGCCATTCAGGCATGGAGTCACTTTGTCTAAGGACATGTGTCCTAAGACGCCTCAAGAGGTTGAAGAGATGAGATGGGTCCCATATGCGTCTGTCGTTGGCAGTTTGATGTACGCGATGCTCTGTACTCGTCCAGACATCTACTACGCTGTGGGCATAGTCAGTTGGTATCAGTCTAACCCAGGCCAGGGTCATTGGACAGCAGTGAAGAACGAGGGACTACATACTCGTGTATGGATCTAAGGATTTGATCCTTACTGGATACACAGATTCTGACTTTCAGACTGATAAAGACTCTCGCAAGTCCACATCAGGGTCAGTCTTTATTCTTAACGGAGGAGCTGTAGTGTGGTGAAGTACTAAGCAGAGGTGCATCGCCGACTCCACTATGGAGGTGGAGTACGTAGCAGCTTGCGAAGCTGCTAAGGAAGTCGTCTGGCTCAGGAAGTTCTTGACATAACTGGAAGTTGTTCCAGATATGTCTAGGCCCATTACCCTATATTGTGATAATAGTGGGGTAGTTGCGAAGTCCAACAATTTGTACCAGAGCATCATATAAGCGTTTAATTCGGTTTAATTTTGGTATGGTGGGTGGTTTTCATGAGATATATGAAACTGATGCACTTATATGATTTTCTGAGTTTTGGCATTTTAATTCTCTTTAATTTTCAATTAAATTTATAATTGGCTTTTGTTTGATGAGCTTTTATGTGTTAGCAAGAGTCTATAATTTATTTAGAGTCATTAGAGTTGAAATTAAGATGTAATTGAAGAAACAAGTGCAGGAGGCCGAGTTGCTTTTCCAGGTTTTTCAACTTCTGCTCAAATTCGTTATTGAGGTTCAGTTGCTAAGTGATCGTTTAGTTCCAGAAGTTACACGATGTGAAGAAAAGCTAGACGATAATATAGCAATGGAACCTGGTCGTTGTGATGTTGAACGTTAAACGATCGTGTACCTGCGAGAGCTAAGCAATGCATTTAAATGTTATACGATAGCACTACGCGATCGTTTAGCTTTGGCGTGGGAACTAAACGATACGTTGGATTTACTAGACGATGGCACTACACGATCGTTTAGCTACCGCGCACGTTAAGTGATGCGATGAAGTGCTATGTAATAGCGTTGAGCAATCGTTTAAATACGGTGCTAAGAAATCGTGTAGACGAATTGCTAAGCGACGTGATGATGTTCTATACGATGGAGCTAAGCGATCGTTTAACTGTGGCGGATACTAAGCGATGACATGAAAGCGCTAGGCAATAGTGTTAAGCGATCGTGTAGTTCTATGCGATAGAGCAAAGCGATAGCTAGGCGATAAAGCGATCGTGTAGTTCTACGATAGAGCTAAGCGATCGTTTAGCTTCGACAAACACTAAGCGATCGTGTACCTCTTCTCAACATAAGGCAATGACACTAGACGATTTCCTTCAATGCTACACGATCGGCCTTAGCAACACTTTGAGGTTGGACCGAGAGCAGCCGGTTCAACCAGTTTTCTCAAGGTCCAATCCGGTTCAGCCTCAAAGGGTTTTTGGCTGGTCCGATTCAGACTTTGTTGGTCCGGTTCAGACTCATTCAGTCCGGTTCATGTTGCTTGGGTTTGGTTTGGAGCGGTTCGAGTGGCTGGTCCGATTCAGACTTTGTTGGTACGGTTCAGACTCATTTAGTCCGGTTCATGTTGCTTGGGTTTGGTTTGGAGCGGTTCGAGTGGCTGGTCCGATTCAGACTTTGTTGGTCCAGTTCAGACTCATTCAGTTCGGTTCATGTTGCTTGGGTTTGGTTTGGAGCGGTTGAGTGGTTCAAAGACGGTTGTGAAGCTATTTGTAATAATTAGGCATCTGTTTGCTTGTTTTTGCCAAAACAAAAATCATATCAATTAGTATTTAATTTTCTATGCATGAGATGTATGTAATAATTAAATAATTCATGTATATGCATACAGTATGTCATGTAGATTTAAAACCCCACTGTAGGAAGCATGTTACATGCATTGAAAGTATGTTATAACAGTTATAGTATATAGTATGCATGTTAGGGTTATGTTTAATATAATGGTTATATTAGATACCTTTGTTGAATGTTGTGGATGTTAAGCATGTCTAAATTTTGTAAGTTGTTATAAAGTTGGTTAGACATTTAAAATCCATAACAAAGAACAGTCGCATGATCACATAGGTTAACAACTAGTTTTAAATGTTAAAATAGATTGTGAGCTTATAAAATACGGTTACAAACTCATATCGATTCATAAACCTGTCTAAGGCTAGGGGTACCTAAGTTGACGGTTTATGGAACACCTCCTACTTGGGGATTATGACCGAACGATTGAGAGTTGTTAACTGATTTTATAAGCTTGTGTGAGCAATGTGAGGTAAAAAATGGTTTATCACCTAGACATTGTAGGTTAAATCCAATTATAAGAGTTATATTTGGATAAACCGCTTAGACTTAGGTTATATGAAATTAGTCGTCATGCCTAAGTAAATTACCCAAACATTTAGAACACTCTAGTGGGAGATTAACAATATATTTTATATATAGTTATTAGCTTTCACGTCCTTAAGAGTTCACACCGTGAGATCCATGATCGACTTCGTATCGATTTTACCTCGACTGCTCCTTACAGAAAGTGTTTGCATTGGTCAATAACAAGGTGAATGAAGGAAGTAGTTCATAGTAAGTGGGTGAAGGAAATGTGTCAACATTTTCCTACGGTCTCCTCCATTAATTTGAACTGTGAGATTTCTATATTGCGCCTGCTGTCGTTTTTATGCGGCACTAGCTAGTCGTTAACCGCGGTGATCCTTACGGAGGGTTGTGACATAGGATTCGGAACAACCTAGGCTTTAGTAAAATGAATAGGGTATTATAGTTTCGTCTTGGATATTATCTTCTATCTCAAAGGCATATTCATACCGTCCTATAAGATTTAAAAATGGCGGGTCACACTTACCAAAATTACTAATCATTAGTAAAGATCTTGAGCAAAAACAATAATTAAAAGAACTATTAAAATATGAGTTATTCTGAAAAAAGTATTTGGTCAAGAACTGTCTTGCTTCTGTGAAAAAACTCTTGACTGCCCCACGGTAGCATTTGTTCTAAATCATTTAACTATCTTGCAAATAAATAAAGATTTATTGGTTACTTTATTTTATTTTTGCTAAAAATGGATTTAGATGCATATTTTTAATAGAGTTTGTTTAAAATGTTTCACAATGTCGAACTCAATCATACAATTGCTTGCTTCTGATAAATTTAATGGATAAGGTTATTCGAATTGGAAGTCAAACATAAATACGATATTAGTTGTAGATGATCTAAGGTTTGTGTTGACGGAGGAGTGTCCTCCAGTTTCCAGTTCAACGGCTACCCGAAATGTTCGGGACGTCTATGATAGGTAGGTCAAGGCGAACGTGAAAGTCCGGGCCTATATCTTGGCGAGTATATTTGATGTACTCAACAAGAAGCATAAGGTCATGCCCACAGCCTGTGAGATTATGGCATCATTACAGAAGATGAAGAGAAAAGGAAAAGGGAAAAAGAAAGTCACTGCAAAGAAAAACAAAAACAAAACTCCCAAGGGAAAATGTTTCCATTGTGGAGAAGTTGAGCATTGAAAACAAAACTGCCCAAAATATCTGGTTGATAAGAAAGCAAAAAAGGCTAAACATGGTAAATTTGATTTAGTGGTTGTTGAAACATGTATAGTGGAAAATTCTCACCTTACCTGGATATTGGATTCAAGCGCCGCTAATCATGTTTGAACTTTTCTATAGGAAGCTAGTTTTTGGAGAAGACTTTCTGAATATGAGATGACTTTCAAGGTGGGAACAGGTGAAGTCATTTTAGCTGAAGCAGTGGGAGATGTGAAGTTTTTTTTTTTTGGAGATTCTTTTATCTTGCTCAAGAATGTGTTATTTGTACCAAAGATGAAAAGAAATCTGATCTCCATTTCTTGCCTATTAGAGAATATGTACAGTGTATCTTTTGAATGTAATGAAGTGTGTTTATTCAATAGGTGTTCATATTTGTTCTGCTAGACTTGAAAATAAGTTATACATATTAGAACCAAGCGAAGCAAAAACCATTTTAAACATAAAGATGTTTAAAACAACTGAGACTTATAATAAAAGGCGAAAAATTTCTCCTGACGCCTATCTTTGGCACCTCAGGCTTGGTCACATTAATCTCAACAGGATTGGGAGATTGGTAAAAAACAGTCATCTAAATCAGTTAGAAAACAGTTCCCTACCTCCATGTGAATCATGTCTTGAGGGAAAATGACAAAAAGATCTTTTTCTGACAAAGGTCTTCGTGCCAAAGAACCTCTTGAACTTATACATTCAGACCTTTGTGGTCCGATGAATGTTAAAGCTCGAGGAGGATATCAGTACTTCGTCAGTTTTATTGACGATTACTCTCGATATGGCTATATTTACTTAATTAGTCACAAGTCTGAAACTCTTGAAAAGTTAAAAGAATTTAAGGCTGAGACTGAAAATCAGTTAAGTAAAAGAATTAAAACACTTTGATCTGATCGAGGTGGTGAGTATATGGATTTGCATTTCTAGAACTATCTAGTAGATCATGGAATTCAATCCCAACTCACAGCACCTGGAACACCACAACAAAACAGTTGTTGTAGAAAGGAGAAATTGAACCTTGTTGGACATGGTTCGGTCTATGATGAGTTATGTTCAATTACCTCAATCCTTTTGGGGGTATGCAGTACAGGCTGCAGTCTATACTCTGAACATTGTTCCGTCCAAAAGTGTTTCAGAAACACCATATGAATTGTGGAAAGGACGCAAAGCGAGTTTACGACATTTCCGCATCTGGGTTGTCTAGCACACGTGTTAGTACAGAATCCTAAGAAATTGGAAACACGTTCGAAATTATGCCTATTTATAGGACACCCCATAGAAACAAAAGGAGGATACTTTTATGATCCCCAAGAAGATAAAGTATTTGTATCAACAAATGCAATGTTCTTGGAAGAGGATCATATTAAAAATCATCTACCTTGCAGTAAACTAATATTGCAAGAACTGTCTAAAGATACTACAGAAAGATCAACAAGAGTTGTTGATCAAGCTGATCCATCAACAACGGTTGTTGTTCTGTCACGTCCATCCCAAGAGTTAGGGATGCCTCATCGTAGTAGGAGGGTTATTCAACAACCTGAACACTACATGGGTTTAACAGAAACTCAAAATATCATACAAGATGATGGATATAGAGGATCCATTAACCTTTAAGAAGGCAATGGAAGATGTCGACAAGGAACAATGGATAAAAGTCATGGATGACGAAATGGAGTCTATGTACTTCAGCTCTGTCTAGGAACTTGTAGATCAACTACATGGGGTAATACCTATAGGTTGTAAATGGATTTACAAGAGAAAACGAGACCAAACTGGAAAGATACAGACCTATAAAGCCAGACTCGTGGCAAAGGGTTTTACTCAAAGAGAAGGAGTTGATTATGAAGAAACTTTTTCTCCTATTGCCATGATCAAATCAATAAGAATACTTTTTACCATTGCCACATATTATAACTATGAGATATGGAAAATGGATGTCAAGATAGCTTTTTTTAATGGCTATCTTGATGAAAGTATTTTTATGTCTCAACCAGAGGGGTTCATCGAAAAAGGACAGGAACGGAAAACCTGTAAGCTTAATCAATCCATTTATGGATTGAAACAAGCGTCCAGATCCTAGAATATAAGATTTGATACTGCGATCAAATCGTATGGCTTTGAACAAAATGTTGACAAACCTTGTGTATACAAGAAGATAGTCAACAAAACTATAGCATTCTTAGTTCTACACGTTGATGATATCTTGCTCATTGGGAATGAGACAAGTTTTCATGCTAACGTAAAAAGATGGTTAGCAACACAGTTCCAAATGAAAGATTTGGGTGATGCTCAGTATGTTCTAGGAATACAGATCTTTCGGAATCGAAAGAATAGAACATTGACACTATCTCAGGCATCTTATATTGACAAGATATTGTCAAGGTATAATAGCAAAATTTCAAGAAAGGTTTATTACCTTTCAAGCATGGGATTCATTTGTCCAAGGAACAATGTCCTAAGACGCCTCAAGAAGTTGAGGAGATGAACAGAATTCCATATGCATCTGCAGTTGGGAGTTTGTGTATGTTATGTTGTGTACACGTCCTGATAAATGTTTTGTAGTTGGAATCGTCAACAATCCAATCCAGGACACGGTCATTGGACCGCTGTAAAAAATGTCCTCAGGTATCTAAGGAGAACGAAGAACTATATGCTTGTGTATGGATCTAAAGATTCCTTACAGGATACACTGATTCTGATTTTCAAACTGACATAGATTCCAGGAAATCTACCTCAAGGTCAGTTTTTACACTAATTCTGATTTTCAGACTGATGTAGATTCCAAGAAATCTACCTCAAGGTCAGTTTTTCACTTTTAACGGAGGAGCTATAGTTTGGAGAAGCATCAAGTAAAGTTGTATTGCTGACTCCACGATGGAAGCAGAATACGTGGCTGCATGCGAAGCTACTAAGGAAGCAATATGGCTATGCAAATTCTTGGCTGATTTGGAAGTCGTTCCAAATATGCACCTGCCTATCACACTATATTGTGACAATAGTGGTACAATTGCCAACTCAAAGGAACCCAAGAGTCACAAACGTGGAAAACACATTGAAAGAAAGTACCATCTCATCTGGGAGATAGTACACAGAGAAGATGAGATCGTCACAAAGATAACCTCTGAAGACAACCTTGCTGATTCATTCACAAAGGCCCTCTCAGCTAAAGTATTTGAGAGCCACCTAGTTGGACTAGGACTCCGAGTAATGTAATTTAGGGCAAATGGAAGATTGTCTATAGTATTATAGATGCCCTAGTTTATGGTATTTTTCCCATTATGTTTCTCAAAATTATATTGTATATATTTGTTCTCACTGTAGTTTTAGTCCAAGTGGGAGATTATTGGGAATGTCCTAGAACTCGGAATTTGTGTTAAACATTCTATTTATCAATAATAATGACTTGTTGATTTTGCATTTTATTATGGAAATCCAATAAACGTATCATTGGCTATAGTCTGAATACTATAACTTTATGTAGTGACATAAAACAGGATCAAGTTGACAGTATATAGCCTAAATGGTCTAATAAGTATATGGATGAAATTGGGTATCTCATCCTAGTAACACTATTGGATTCGGCCCACTCTGTAGTTGTTACAAGAAGTTGTAAAGTACTACAAACGATGTGATCCACAAATCGTTCATGTTGAGACATGTGAGTGGGGGCATCCTATGCAATGAGTTTGCATATAGATTGGACCACGAAAATAGTCATTTTTCTTTATAACGACCGTTCACTGTTAAAACTGACTATTTTATTTATCTAATAACCTAAGTTAACTCGATCTTAATCCTGAGCTAGCTATGAACTTCTATTTGTTCGGGATTATCCTTTGATCTGCAAACGGTGAGAGTATTCCAACAACACTGCTCAATAAGCTTACCATTTTAGGGATAAGACCGGATGAATAGCTGTGGACATAGCTTTGCAAGATGGAATTCACTTCTACCCTATTTAGGGTTAACAGATAGGTTGTTCTCTTAAGTACTGATTCCAGGTCATGAACAATTGGGACCCCGCCTTCTCATGATAGAGAAAGGATTTGATTCATAAAGATTATGAATCAGAATTGTTCATTAGAGGGTCAGTAGGAACTTAAGAAACAAGATGTATTCACAGGGGTGAAACGGTAATTTTTACCTAGCTGTGATTACGAACAACCTATGAAGGATCGACTTACTGATTATGGTTATTAAGTGGACATAATATATCTACAGTGAGGGGAGTTCAATTATGAGCTATAGTGGAGTGTCCCATAAGTTAACGAATGAAGGTTAGATCGGATTGATGAGTTTAGCCGATTAATCTCGAATTGTTGGAGCCCATGATCTGTAGGTCCGTGAGGTCCCCCTACTAACTCGTAAATGGTTAAGCTTTAGAGTAGCTTGATAAATTAATTTGAAACGTTCAAATTAAACGGAATAGAAGAATAAATATTTAAATATGATTTAAATATATAAAGATGATTATTGTGCAAAAATTAATTTAATATTTGATATTAAATTAATTTATGAAATTAATTTTAGAAAATGATTTTTCAGTTATTAAAATCAAGTTTTGGTTTTAAAAACAAAAATTGAAAAATCGGATTGCATGCTTCAAAATGGAAAATGTTGATTTTCCAATATCATCTTCTTCATGCTCACACAAAGCCCATTTCCTTCTCTTCATTAATACTCCAAGCATGAGTTGCAAGCCATGCAATTCTCTTCATTGTATGTTCATCTACAATAAATAAAGAAGATTAGAGTGAATTGAGGGCATGCATAACACAGAAATTTTGAGAGAAAATTTCAGTGAGAAGAAAGTGCTCTTCAAAGTGAGCTGTTATGAGTATATCACTGTTCTTCATCATTTCAAGCTGTTCTTAAGTCCTACAACTCGGTCTAAAGCTCCAAGAGAATAGTGGGAAAGATCTTGAGGTGGTTCACGGTGATCTTTGATGAAGATTACTGCTATACAATCAAGTTCTTGAAGAGTTCTTCAAATGTATGACCTTAAAACCCTCTTTTTAGAAGAGCATGCTTTAGTTTCTGTCAAAATTAGTGAATTTGAATGCTTATGGATCCTTGATATTTCCGCTACATGTTATCTAACTCTAACAATTTCCGTGTCCATCTGATATAACCAATCAACAGTACGATGACCCTTCACAAATCATTCGTAAGTACAACTAGGCCAATTTATCGTTTTGCCCCTATAGTTACATCTAACTTCTTAAGTACCACTGATTCCTCTAATGAATAATACATCATAGTTCCACTATGAGTAAACCCTTCTCGAGCCAAGAGAAGGTGTGGTGTCATATTGTTCAAGCCTCGGAATCAGTCCTTAAGGAAGCAATTTATCTACTTACCCCTGCTTCGGAGAAGGAATGAATTCCATCTTGTGTA
Source organism: Benincasa hispida (assembly GCF_027475165.1). NCBI lineage: Eukaryota > Viridiplantae > Streptophyta > Magnoliopsida > Cucurbitales > Cucurbitaceae > Benincasa > Benincasa hispida. The sequence goes on from NC_143486.1 coordinate 72,723,408, forward strand.
GCTGAGTTCCTAGCTCCCCAATCAGACGAATCCCTAAAGTGGTAAGTTTGAGTCGATGATCTAGTCACTCGCACCCATGAAAATAAAAGGATTTCCCTCATAGGCAGGAGTTCACAACTCACTCAGAATTAAGGTCATGTTACCTATGGTCATTCTAGTGAAATGAAAGTCTCTGTCATGAATGACATTATATAATGAGACTAAATATTTCATTGTCCGGTCTTATACAAACTCCTTTGTATAGAGCATCCCCGCTCGTATGTTTAATACATGAATGGTCAGGATCAAACCATTTGTAGTACTTTACAACACTTGTAACACCTACAAAGCGGGTCACACTCGTAGCATCACCAAGATAAGGTTTCCCTCCTTTATCTATAATCTACAGACCATTTAGGTTGTCACTTAAAGCATGATCCACTTGTATGTCTCCACATACATGCTTAAGTTACAATGATAACCAAGGATCTTAGTTTATTGGTTTGTGGTTAATGCAACTAAAATATCTCATATTTCATAGACTAAAGTGAATAAAATATCTCATATTATAAATCACCAAATGTTTGTTCATACAAATGTTTACAAACCACAGAACCCTACGAGATTTAGGGCATCAAGCTCAATACTATGGACCTGGTCATTGAGCCCAACTAAATGAATTTGGTTCTTATTTGACATTTGGGTCAAAGTAAGCCTATTTATGGGCTCAATTGGACTTTTAACCCAAATAATAATATCAAATTGGACCGAATTAATTTTATTCAATCTAATGATCATGAAAGGAAACATGTGGCATTATCGAAATTCGCCAATCTATGTCTTCAACTTCAATTTGGGACACATGCCAACTTCTAATTAGTCTCAAATTCAAGTATATGGATTTTCGTCATTAATTTAGTAAATGACGTGGCAATTTGCGATTGGTCCAAAATTTCTCATTCAACAGTAATCATTTCGTTTTTTATTTTTGATATTTAAAAATTAAGTATATTTTCTTTCAATTTCTTACCATGATTTGCTTTTTTCTTAATTATAAGAGTTGAATTCTTAAATTTTTTACCAAAAAAAAAGTTTTTAAAAGTTATTTTTATAGTATTCAACATTTAGTTTAGTTTTTGAAAATATTGGTAAAAAGTAGATAACAAGATATGAAATTTAGAGGTGAAATGAGTGGTTATATGTTTAATTTTGAAAAATAAAAAACTAAAAACCAAATGGTTATCAAATCGGGTCTAAATTAATAGCTTCTCCAAAAATGTACTCGAGAAGAAAAATCTACAAGATTATGTTTTTCCTAAAATATAAAAATATCATCCCCATTTATCCATTGTTTAAAATATGTTATTAAAAAAAAAAACTTTTTTTTGTTAAAAGTGTTGCTGCAATTAAAGGGCTAGTTGCACAAATAACAATCAGACCCAAGATAAAGACGTAGCACAAGAATACACATATTAAGGATATGACCCAAAATTAGCGTCAGATATCACTGATAGCAGATTTATCAGTGATAGTCATATTGGTAAATGACTAAAAAGTCCACATGTAGCCCACCATTTCGCAATTCTTCTTCCGATTTTCTTAAATTGAAAGCTATCACTAATAATGATTGTCGGTGGTAACCACTGATAGCACCAATAGCTGCTATAAGTGATAGCTTTCAATTTGAGAAATATTAATACAACCTTGAAATATTAACACTTGTAATATTGCCTCTTAATTTGCTATAGTTATCATTGGCTATCATTAACACACTTTTATCAATTTGAATCAAACTTGAATTATTAACACTTAAGGCTAACGGTGACTATCAATGATAAATTTTTATAAATAGTTATCCACTTTGAAAGAAAACTATCAACTTTCAAAGAAATGAATATTTAAAGCTATAAGTGATAGAAGTTTATCAATGAGAAGTCTATAAGTGATTGTCATTGATGTCTACCTAAGTCATATCACCATATCACCGATATCATTCATTTAATTGATACATACATAAGTCATATCACTGATATACAGATATTACTGATAGCTTCTATTAGTGAATATCACTAATAACCTCTATCAATGGCTATCACCGATAGTTTTTAACAGTAGTTATCAATGATAGACTTTCATCAAATGGAATCGGCTTTTTATATTATTGATATTATCGATATATGGATATTACCTGAGTTCTATCATCGATATCACTAATATCACATATATCGTGATTACCGGTGATAGCTTCTATCACTGATAACATGTCATCAAAGATAACTTCTGTCATTCTTTTTACCATCAAATAACATGTTATCGTTGATGGCTTTTATCACTGATAATATGCTATTAATGATAACTTCTAGGCTTCCCAGTTATACTTTAGTTCAAAATTCAACTTTACTAATTAATTAAATTTACTAAGTTGGCTATCAATGATAAACTTTTATAAGTGGTTGCTAACTATGAAAGAAAATCATCAAAGATTAAGCTATCAATGATAGAAAATATTAGTAGCTATCACTGATAGACTTTCATTAGTAACTATCAAATTTGAAAGATTAACACTCAAAGTTATGGATGACTATTATTGAGAAACTTTTATTATGATTGTCAATAAGAGACTTTTATCACTAATAAACTTCTATCACTAATACATGAATATGACTGATATCTACGCAAGTTCTATCACTAATAACTGATATAACCAATACACGAATATTTCAATTTGTGCTCTTCATTTTGGATCATCTATGCCATTTTTCAAGCTTATTACCAATAGACTTCATACTCTTGAAGTTCTATGAAAAAAAAAAAAAGAAAAACAAAATGATGGCTTGTTTGATAACATTCTCATTTCTCATTTTTTGAGAAATAAACTTGTTATAACTAGTTTTGTTTCTTATTTCAGAAATACTTCTAAAAATGGTGCAAATTTGAGGATTAAAAAAGTAGTTTCTTTCAAATCCGTTTTCATTTACTATTCATATTTAACGTTTCGTTATAATAATCAAACTTGATGATTGGTTTGTTGATCGATCATAATCTCGACATTTGACATTGTAACGAGCTAAATATTGAATTTCATATTTGATAAAACCATAATATTAACAAATCAAAGTGGCGCAGCGGAAGCGTGGTGGACCCATAACCTATAGGTCCCAAGATCAAAACTTGGCTCTGATAAAGAAAAAAGAAAAAAAGAGCAGCAAATTAGCTCATTTTTTCTTTATCATATTTACTCTCTTTTTTAAAGAAATGAAGAGTTCATTTTCGCCCCTTCCACATTTTTATAAAGTTACAATGCTAATAGAATATGAAACACTATCACAAACCTAATCACTTTCTTTTTATTTCAAATCAGAAAAGCATTTCATTCAACAATAGGCTGACTGAATTCCCATTTCTGTCTCACATAAAAGAAAAAGATAACCAAAAACAAAGACGTCTCCTACCATTAACATAAAGGTGCAAGATTCCACCATCTTTTTCTACCTCAATCTTTGACCATTTGACACCATTAATATTTGCACCTTTTAGTTCTGTTTCATGGTTTGTATGATTGAATTGAATGGGTAAAAGGGAACCAGAAGAATATGACAAATAATGTTATTACTTGTAGGAAGTGATCATCAAGGTTATTTACCAACAGAGATAAATAATAGGGTTTCTAGATTTCATCTTATTGATAAACCAAATCATTGGCTTCCCATTCTATAACATTTGGTATAAATTTTGGAAAAAATAGGATAACGTTAAAAGAAAGTTAAATTTTTATTTGGACCCTGACAAAAAATTCTCTTCAAAAATCCAAAAATATTGAGCTTGGATATCTGTCGAAAAAGACTGAAAAAATATTTCAACAACTTCTCTAAGAAGATGCTGGAAATGAAAGATGAAAACATTTGAGAATTATTTATGGAAAATACAATTTTCCATGATTGAATTGAATGTGTAAAAAGGGAAGCACAAGTATATGAGAAAAAACTTTATTTCATGTAGCAAGTGATACATCAAAGTTACCAACAGAGATAAAAGTAATAGGGTTTCTGAATTTCATCTTTTTGACTGATTATTATCATTACATTGAGTGCATTATATATAATTATTTGATATTGAGACAGTTTTCTATAAGAAGTTGCAGATTATGAAATTGCTATAAGTGTGGGTTACATCAAAGATTCTGAGTTATATGACTATGGAAAATTTTGTTCTTTCATCTTCAGTTAATCAAAGGAGTTTCCACTCTACTATGCTGTCCATCAGAAAGCCCGGGCGACGAAAATTCCACTGGTAACGGGATATTCAGCTCGGAACAAACAAGCTGTATTATGCTGGCAGTCACACCCCCAAGAGATATTTTGTTGACGGTTACGGACATCGCAAACCTGTGATCTATATTACAAAAACCTGTGGAACCACCCATTCCTGAATGACCAAACCCAATAAAAGAACCTTCTTCTGATCTCAACCTTGAGAACCCTAATCCAAATTTCCCATTTGGAATGGTGTAATTCTCATATTCCCCCTTACCCAAAAAGGCATCATGAATTCTAGGGTCTTTGTACATTTTCCCTACAAACTTATTTCCAGCATTTACATTCCTTGTGTCAACTTTTGTGCTGGGATCATTGGTATTGCTACTGCTGCTGCTATCATTAAGGAGTCTAGTGTAACCAGTATTGCTTGTAGTCCTGAAGATACTATTATCCTCAGCTATTTCGGCAGAACTCGAGTTCTTTTCGTGGTCATTATTTACGTTGGTATGACTATCCTTGCTTCTGGCAGCTTTCTGCTTCTTAGGAATCTCGGAAGTGAATTTAGGGATGTGAGGGTGGCTTCCAAGAGGTGGTTGGGAGGATGAGGAATGTGGTGGTGGTATCACACCGCCATCGGCCAGGGCTGCATAATAACGTGCCAGTGCACGAGCAGAGCAATGTCCATTGGCAGCTGGTATAATGGCACGGCGAGTATTGAGCATATTAAATAGAGGTGTCAAAGTTGAGGCAAACTGAGCAATCATGGCTGGCTGGAAGGTGGAGGGCAAGTCAGAACGATTGATGGCGGAGAACTTTTGAACATCATCAAGATTTGGTGTTAGTGTTGCAAGACGAGTTTCAACTCCTGGAGACGAGGAAAGAAAATTACAATAAGCTCAGCAACAATTTTCGGGTCTGTTTGGATTGACTAGAGAAAAAAATATTTTTCAAAAAAGTCATTTTTATTTAAACTCCTTTCATAAAAACTGTTTTAAAATACACTTTGAAAGTGTATTAAAAATTTATTTTGAGTGGTTGCCAAACATTTCAATTTTTTCAAAAATAAACACTTGAAAAGTTAAACCAAACGCACTCTCCTCTTAAAGCAATCCAGCTATTGTATTTTCACCCAACCAAGTTCATGATTACAATGATTGTGTTAATAAACTTGGTTGGTTTGTAGGGAAAATGTACAAAGACCCTAGAATTCATGATGCCTTTTTGGGTAATGTTAAGAAAGAAAAGATTGAGAGGATGTAGTAATGTTTTACCGGGAGGGATTCCGATGTATAGCTCGCCTTCTACATGGAGAGGGTTAACTAATGCTTCTTCAAGAATCTCTTGGAACTTCTTCCCCGTTGCGTGCTGTTTTGTTTTAGCAGATTAAAATCAATGAGGCAAAAAATAAGTTTATCTTAGGCTATATGCAAGTATCCAGCCTCCCAGGCCCAGTTTGACCTCCAACATGCAAAAGTCCGGAAAGTAAACACAAATGGTTAATATTTTGAGGGATAAGTGATAACCAAGCACCACAAATCTTATCTCCTGGCTGACCAATGTATTATACTTTTCTTTTCCAAACAATTAATTAATGTTAATAAAGACAAAATATGGATTGCAGTTTATCCTCAAAATGTACCCATAAGAGAGAGGAATTAGAAAGTAAATATCCATTAAAACATGCCAAGAGAATTGGTCAGAGCATCAATCGATAGACAAATACATGAAGTAAAAATCGATTTTACCACTATTCAAATTTAAGATTCAATTTAATGAAAATTAACAGTTCAATTCAAATGGGGTGGAAAAAATGAATTTTTGTAAATATATTTTCAAGAATGACTAAGATAAACTTCTGTAATTATCTTTTCTAACGGCATTTGCAAGAAATTACTTCAAATGTTTTTCAGAAGAGCTATATTGTTCACAAAAACAAAATGCCATATCATTTTCCTTGGACCATTTCTAATCAGGAAAATTACCTTTTTAGCCTCGAGGTTTTGGTTCTAGTTTTCATTTGGTCTCTAGGTTTCAAAATATTACATTTTTAGTATTTAAATTTTAAATTTGATTTCAATTTAGTCTCTTGGTTTCAAAATGTTACAATTTTACCTTTGAGATTTGAGTTCTTGCTTCATTTTGGTCCCTAAATTTCAAAATTTACACTTTTAACATCGATTTTTTACTAAATACTCGCTTTCAATCTTTAACGTTAATGTATGTTAATTAACTTAAAATAATTATGAAGTGAAAATTTAAAATTAATTTTAATAGTGATGAAAAAGTAGTGAAACTTAATTTTTTATTTCTTTTAAATTAATTAATAGACATTAAATTAAAGACGGAAAGTGAGTATATAGTAAAAAATCGAAGTTGAAAGTGTAAATCTTGAAACATAAAAACCAAACTGAAACAAAACTCATATCTCAAGGGCAAAATGGTAACGTTGAACTTAAAACTTAAGGACTAAAAGTCTACAATTTTGATACCTATGAACTAAATAAAAACTAGACCCAAGAGTTTTTTTTTCCCTTTATGATTGATCTGATGCTGACAAATTCTTGTATAGTTTGAACTCGTATCATTTTCCTTGCCAACTTTGATTCCTTAGCATAGACTAGCCTTGACATAGATTTATACCCCAAATAATTTAAGTGAATGAACGAAGCACATTACCTCAATGATTCCACCACATAGCCAGCCATACGATAGATAGTGATACAACTGCTCCTGGCCAGGTTCAGTCTCTGGCGTTGATTTAGCCATGCAATTCAAACATTCCTCCCAGTCACAAATTACCAAAGGGTTTTCCCTAACATCTACCGTGGCATTATGCAGACCTGAACTGTGGTTAAGCACGTGATAGACCTAGTAATGAAAACCAAGAATAGAAAAATGTCAAATGATACTGCAATGACATAGGAGGCAACTTTTTAGGAAGACTATGTACCTTTATTATATCTTTACCATTTGATCCAAATTCCGGCCAAATATTAGAAACGTTTTCCTGAAGCTCAAGTTTCCTTCAAGACAATTCATACGAAGAAAAAAGCAGTGTTAATATATGAAGGCATAAACAGCCTGACAGAAGGATATAAATATAAAACAGACCCATAATTCTACAGATTAAAGGACGGAGAGTTTTAACTTCAAAGACAGAACACGGACTTGAAACCTTCAGTTTAACATGCTAATAAATTATGTTCTTACCCATTATCAATTAGCCAATGCAACATTCCAGCTGTGATGCCCTTTGTTACAGAGAACACTGGAAAAAGACTATCAGGTTGAACTGGACGAGGATCGTATTTCCCCAGAACTCCAGCAGAAGTATCAATAATGACCTCTCCATCTTTGTAAGCACACACCTAACCGAATTTTACATAATTCAATAAGAAGAAACTAGTGGTAATATAGCATACCTGAGGCCTGAAGAGCAAGTTTTAATTGCTATGGACAATAGATCATTTGTGTACCAACCTCATACCCAACTGTTACTTGGCCATAAAATGTTAGCTTAACAATCCAAAAAGGTAAGCATGGAAACCTAGCCAACTTATCTTGCAAAAGACAAAGGTAAACCAGCTCAAGCAGGTAGTAAAACCTGGTTTGATCACCTAAAATGTGTTACATCTCAAATTTTAACTGTAATCAAAATAACTCAAGTCTCTATTAAATTCTTTTGCAAGTCTTTGTGAGACCCCCATCATCCATCAGTATAAGAGGAGGGGTAAGAATGTAATTGTGGGGGAAGTTAGTTATGCATGGGAGTGAGGGACGTAAGGACCATGTTAGTGCTCTAGAGGGGACCATAGTTGACATGAGGGTAGTATCGATAGGAAGGAGGTAGTATAAGTAGCTAAAGGGTAATCTTCATTTGTTTTTCAGTCTTTACTTGAGTAATAGACTCTCACAGAGAGAGAGGTTATCGCCTGAGAGTTTTCTTCATTCAATAATATCATATTGTAAGGGATACCTTACAGTCTTCTACCACATGTTCATATCTACTTGCCCGTATAGATACATACAACTATATATATATATATATATATATATATGTTGAAATTAGAGTTTTCGTCCTAGGGGCAATTTTGTCTTTTTCATTGTACCCTAGGGTTTCTCTGTTCTCTATTTAAGCAGTTGGTCTACTGTATTCCATTGTATCAGTTTTCTAATAAGAATCCCTTTATCCCGTGGTTTTTCTCCCTAATTAGGGTTTTCCACGTAAATCTTTGGTATGCTATTTTCTTTTCCCTACTCTTTTTGTGATCAGAGCATGGAGACGAAACCCTGGCCACCATTGAGGAAAATTCAACGGGAGAATCTCAAACCGTTAACCCAGATATAACCAATATTATCCAAAAAGCCATTGACAAGTACTTCCAAACCCTTCTTCCCCACTTCCGTGAAGACCAGCTGTTGCCGCCCTACCCACTACCGGCCATCTCCCTCGCAGACCCAACAACCAGCCGCCAGACCCGGCGACCGGCGACCAGCGAACCGGTCGCTACCCACCGATCCAGCCACACGAAGACAGCAGCGAACCAGCTGATACCTACCCGGTTCGGACGCACGCAGACGCGGTCGACCAGCAGTCGGCCGCTCGAATCCTGTCTGGCCGATCTCAGACAGCACCGACCGACGACTTGGAGCCCCGATTTGCTATTCCCGCTTCCGACTGGTCCAGAACCAGCGCCGATCAGTCAAGTTTCCGTCTGTTGGGTGTGCTGCCAGCCTTCTCTTCTCAGATCGGTGTCTCATCTCAACCTATGCCGCACCAAAGGACAGATGGGAGAACTATGGGTATTTTCCAGCCGGGTATGAGCAACCGAATAGGGCAGTTTTCGCCGATCACGGATGAGTTTGGAGGGGGTGAGTCTTCGTCATACCACCAGGACCAAGGAAATATAATCCAAGATCAAGTTACCCAGATGTAGTTGCAGATTAATCAACAGAACAAGATGTATAATCCAAGATCAAGTTACCCAGATGTAGTTGCAGATTAATCAACAGAACAAGATGTTTCAGCAGCAGCTTGCTGCTATTGAGGAAGCCCTGGGATCGACATCCAAGATCCAACCATACCCTGAAAACTCGGTAACTCCGTTCCCTACTTACCCCTCAAATTAATGTTCTGGAACTATAGGCAATTCCTCTGGAATTATTATAGGAGAAAAGTTGAATGGTGATAATTACTTCTCTTGGTCTCAATCTATTAAAATGGCCCTGGAGGGCCGTCATAAATTTGGATATCTGACAGGTGAAATACCAAAACCAAGGATTGGTGATCCCCAAGAACGAATGTGGAAAGGAGAGGATTCTTTGTTGAGGTCGATTTTGATTGGAAGTGTGGAACCTCAGATTGGGAAACCTTTATTGTATGCAGCTACAGTCCGTGATATTTGGGAGGCAGCCCAGAAACTCTACTCCAAAAGACAGAATGTCTCATGGTTATATACTCTACGTAAGCAAGTTCATGAATGAAAACAGGGAACGATGGACGTTACTGCTTACTTTAACAAGCTATCTTTGTCTTTGTTATGGCAAGAGATGGATCTATGTCGTGAGATGATTTGGAAATGTCCGTATGGAAGAGTGTCACATTATCAGTCTAAAGAAACCGATCGCGTGTATGACTCTTGCAGGACAACTCTAAATTTGATACATTGCGCAGTCGTATACTGGAGACCAGACCTATACCATCCTTAATGGAGGTTTGTTCTGAAGTTCGCCTGGAAGAAGATAGGTTGAGAGCCATGAACAGTACACCTGTAGCACCAACAGATTCCGCTGCTTTCAAAACATCAGGCCCTAAACAAGATAAACAAAACAGTAAGCCGCCCCCAGTGTGCGAACATTGCAAAAAACCCTGGCACACTAAGGATCAGTGCTGGAAACTCCACGGCCGACCACCTAATGGTAAGAAACGACAACCAAGTCGGGCTCTCGTAGGTGAATCTATTACTGAAGATACTCATACTCAAAACCAGGAAACTACTCAGAACACTACTATAGTGGGTGTAAGTGCAATCGCCCATACAGGTACTTTTTAATCTTTTGGTCTTGTGAGTATAACTGGTAATAAACTGTGGATATTAAACTCAGGAGCCACAGATCACCTCACTGGTTCTTCTGATCAATTTTTATCTTATCAACCTGGTGCTGGAAATGAAAGAATCGGAATTGCAGATGAGTCTTTTGCTCCTGTTGCTGGAAAAGGACGAGTGTCACCCTTTGCCGGCTTAATACTCCAGGATGTGTTGCATGTGCCAAAAGTGTCTTACAATCTGTTATCTATTAGTAAACTAACAAGAGATTTGAAGTGTCGTGTTAGTTTCTCACCTGATGATGTTGTTTTTCAAGATCTGACCTCGGGGAGGACGATTGGCATTGCCCGGCATGACAGGGAACTCTATTTCCTTACTGAAGAAGCTTCCTTTAGGCTATGTGATAGGACTAGTTTGTTTTCTTCTCATTTTTCCATTTCTGAAACTGATTATATGTTGTGACATTATCGTCTTGGCCATCCTAGTTTCCAGTATATGAACTATTTGTTTCCTCATCTTTTCCGCAATATTAATATTTCTAAATTGAAATGTAATGTGTGTGTCCAGACAAAACAGCCTCGTGTTTCTTTCTCTTCTCAGCCCTATAAGCCCTCTAAACCATTTACTCTATTCCATAGCGATGTCTAGGGTCCTTCACCAGTCACTACCATAACTGGGAAGCATTGGTTTGTAACCTTTATTGACGATCATACTCGTCTAACCTGGGTTTTCCTTCTGACAGATAAATCAGAAGTCACTTCAGTTTTTCAACAATTTTACAATTCCATAGAAACCCAGTTCAACGCTAGAATCGCTATTTTCAGGAGTGATAATGGTCGAGAATACCTTAGTAACACCTTACGAGAATTCCTTATCTCCAAAGGTGTTGTCCATCAGAGTTCCTGTGCGTACACTCCTCAACAAAATGGAGTGGCCGAACGGAAAAACCGTCACCTGGTCGAAGTTGCCCGCTCTCTTATGTTGTCAACCTCTCTTCCCTCTTAATTGTGGGGTGATGCTATCTTGACAGCAGCCCATCTAATAAACTGCATGCCATCCCAAGTCCTAAAATTCCAAATCCCTTTAGATTTCTTCAAAGAGTCTTACCCCAACTCCAGACTTCTTTCTGATGTACCCCTTCGTGTCTTTGGCTGTGTGGTGTGCGTCCATACACACGGACCTAACTGTACCAAGTTTACCCCTCGGGCACAAAAATGCGTTTTTGTAGAGTACCCTCTACATCAGCGTGGGTACAAGTGTTATCACCCTCCTTCCAGAAAATACTTTGTCTCTATGGATGTGACCTTCTTCGAAAATCATCCATTCTTTCCCAATGGTTTTCTTCAGGGGGAGCATTCCAGTGAAGAAACCAATTGGAGTCCCAGCCTTTCTGTCTTACCTGAACCCGAACCCATCCTTGATGTCAGTGTCAGTACCAATGCACCTATCCTCCCAACTGAACAAATCCCTTGGATCACATACTATAGAAAGAATCTCAAGAAGGAAATAGCGTCACCTATTATCTCTCCGGCTCCAGTTCATGAGTCTGAATAGAGATCAGTTCTAGGTACTAGTAGTCCTATCCCTGATCATGATAATAAATGTGATAACACTAATGCTTGTGTTGAAAATGTTGAGAGCAAAAGCAAGGAAGATAATACCAGCAGGGATGTGATTGAGGTTGATGATGGTGTAGAGACAGATGAGTGTGTGACTCTTGAGGACATGGTAGAACCTGGAAAAGAAGCTTCTCTTATTCCCGCTGGGAAAAATGTTGAGAGTGGGAAAATAACAGAACCGGAGGGAGAATGCAGTATGTCGAAGAAAATAAAGATAGAGATGAATCCCTTGATCTTCTGATTGCCCTAAGGAAAGGTACGAGATCATGTACTAAATATCCATTGCAAAGTTATTTGTCATAGTAATTTATCTCCTGAGTTCAAGACCCTCACTACAAGCCTAGACACAGTGGTGATACCAAACAGTATACACACAGCTTTGGAAAGTCCTGAATGGAAAGCAGCAGTTATGGAAGAAATGAAAGCTCTTGAGAAAAATCATACGTGGGATCAAGTCAGTCTTCCAAATGGTCATAAAGCAGTCAGATGTAAATGGGTGTTCACAATAAAATATAAGCCCGATGAAACTGTTGACAGATACAAGGCCAGATTATTGGCCAGGGGTTTTACTCAGACGTTTGGGGTTGATTATTCAGAGACCTTTTCGCCAGTTGCAAAGCTAAATATTGTTCGAGTCCTCCTTTCTATTGTAGTTAATAAGGATTGGCCCCTTCACCAGCTTGATGTGAAGAATGCTTTTCTCAATGGAGAACTGGAGGAAGAAGTCTATATGCGTCCCCCTCCAGGATTTGAGAAACAGTTTGATCACCGAGTTTGCAGATTGAAAAAGTCCTTATATGGGCTAAAACAGTCACCGAGGGCTTGGTAAGGAAGATTTACTATGTTTGTAAAGTCTCAAGGATATAAACAGGGTCATTCTAATCATACTCTGTTTACTAAAAGGTCTGTATCCGAGAAAGTCGCAGTTTTGATTGTTTATGTTGATGACATTGTTATTTCAGGTGATGATACCTCAGAGATTGACCGATTGAAAGCAAAGATGGCTGAGGAATTCGAGATCAAGGACCTTGGAAAACTAAGATACTTCCTCGGAATGGAAGTAGCTCGATCAAGAGAAGGAATTTCAGTTTCCCAATGGAAGTATACTATGGACCTGCTCAAGGAAATTGGTATGATGAGGTGCAACCAATTGATACCCCTATAGAAGCCAATGCAAAGTTAAGTAATATGAGTAAAAGTGTTCCAGTGAGCAAAGAAAGATATCAACGACTTGTTGGGAAATTAATATATCTTTCCCATACTAGACCCGACATCTCTTATGCAGTAAGTATGGTCAGTCAGTTCATGCAGTCACCATACAAAGAACACATGAGGGCAGTAGAGCGCATTTTGAGATATCTGAAAACTTCTCCAGGGAAAGGCTTGATGTTCAAGAAAACTAAAAAACGATGTATCGAAGCTTACACCGATGCTGATTGGATAGGATCTGTAGTAGACAGAAAATCAACATCAGGATATTGTACCTTTGTGTGGGGCAATCTTGTTACATGGAGAAGCAAAAAACAAGGTGTTGTTGCCAGAAGCAATGCTGAGGCAGAATACAGGGTCATGAGTCAGGAAATCTGTGAAGAGATCTGGCTTGAAAAAGTCTTAAAAGACCTTAATCAAGAGCATACCAGTCCAATGAAACTCTACTGTGATAATAAAGCAGCCATAAACATAGCAAACAACCCTGTTCAACATGACAGAACAAAGCATGTGGAGATTGACCGGCACTTTATCAAGGAAAGACTCGATAGTTGCAACATTTGTGTTCCTTATATTCCCTCCAATCAACAAATTGCAGATGTCCTAACAAAAGGGCTTTCCAGACAATTGTTTGACGTTTGTGTGAACAAGTTGGGACTTATTGACATCTACGCCCCAACTTGGGGGAGTGTTGAAATTAGGGTTTTCGCCCTAGGGGCAATTTTGTCTTTTCATTGTACCCTAGGGTTTCCCTGTTCTCTATTTAAGCTGTTGGTCTATTGTATTTCATTGTATCAATTTTCTAATAAGAATCCCTTTATCCCGTGGTTTTTCTCTCTAATTAGGGTTTTCCACATAAATCTTTGGTGTGCTATTTTCTTTTCCCTACTCTTTTTTCATCAATATATATATATGTATGTATGTATGCATGCATGCATGCATGCGCATACACACACGTACACACTCTAACTCAGACTGGTGTATAATTCTGAGAGAGAGAAAGAAATAACATACTACTGAATGATACTTTGGATAAATTTTCAGGATCCATAATACACATTACTATTTGGATTTTGAATAATTGCCAAACCAAGCACACAGCTAAAGCCTAAATGTTAAGGGCCAAATCTGAGATGCATGCTATATCTGTTCAAGCATGTAATGAATGAAATAGATCGTAGGAAAAACATTAATTATATACAAGAATTTACCAAAACTGAAACTTGCACATACGTAATGACATTTTGCATTAAATTGCATTCTGAAATATTAGAAAATGATTTAGTTATGCAATGGTATAATATTTAAGTTGTGGTACATGCCTGGATTCCAAGTATTTTATCCTCATTCCCCAGCTTGATTAAGAGTTGTCTCAGTTTAGCTTCAACATCAGAATGGACAGGTGTACTCCAGATCCATTGATCATTTACGTTGGGCTCCTTGCTAATACTTCTGAAACATCCAATATTAAACCAAGCTGAATGTAAAGACGATGATGCACCATTAATCATGCAAACATCCAGAAAGCACTCACCCTTGTAGAACAAATTCAGCAAACGGTCTCATGATTTCTAGATATACGATGCGAACATCCATCAAGGAAGAAAGACCTACATTAATCTCTCAAAGTTCAGAAAACACAAATCAAATACTCTTTTGTAAGTTAAAACCAATTCATGATTAAATGAATACCTCTTAGAAGATTAAGGACCCGAGCAAATATTATAATATCACCAGGAAATGCATCAACCTGGATGAAAGATGGGCTCTCACCATATGCAAACACAGACAAATGTGATAGAGAAATAATGAGAAGCTATATCAACTTACAGGATTAAAACGTTTAGCCTCCTTTTGATTAATTTTCATTCTTTCTTGTATTTCTTTCACATTCTTTGATCTTTGCTCCGTCATAGCTCTAAAGGTCTCCTGTAAAATAACTGAAGAAGTAAAAACATGAACCTAATTTATTCATAGGACTCATGATGAAATATATCAGAGAATGAAAATCTGTAAGAAACATCAGAGATAATCATGACTCTCAAGAGCTTGGCATGCACTTACCTGCGATTCTTTCGCAGCAGTTGTTGCTCGAAAGAATACATTTGTCACCGACATTGCTTGCTCCGGCATATCAAGACGCAACTTCAGTCCCATTTCAGCGAAGGAAGATAGAAGAGCAACATGGTCACCCTATCAAAGAAGATGTTTACAAACTGTTTTCGTTTTTAAGGAAAATGGTGCGAAATAAAGAGTCCACGAAGAACAACAAACCAGCTTATTTTCTTACCAACTAACTGTCTTACAATAACAATGATAAACTAATACTATAACAAACTGCATCGAGGGGGTAATATAATTATAAGTTTTGATAAGCAAATAGTTGGGGAAGATAAGGAATTTGAGCACATAAATAAACATGGATGCTTCAATTGTCTTAGATATACTTTAGGAGATAACTAGATAAAGACAATTGTGAAATAAAAAATCGAGGAGGATGATTGGTTTTTGTGGCTGTAAGAAGAATAAGCTATGTGTTATAAACAACCATACTAGCAGTGAACTGATCAAATAAGTTTGTAAAACCAAAACACTGTTAACATTTGAAGAGTAAAATGCAGACAGTTTACTGTTTACAATATGTTATTTACCATCGATGATGGTGTGTTGAATATTAAATAAACTGTGTATTCATAGTATCAACATCAGTAAGTCTTCAATCTCGCAATGTTGCACTTAAGAGAGTGACACGCATCAAACTTTTGAATTGACAATTGTATTTAAACTAAACCAAAGGATCAAATGTTAAAAAGATAAATGTGAAGGAAATCATATATCTGAGGGTCTAATTTTGTTTATGATTTACCCAATAATAATGTCATACAAACCTCTGCAGCTGCCAAAAACATCTTTGCCAGAGCTAGTTTGATGGTGTTTGGTAATTTCTTTGTAAGCCCAAAGTCAAGCAAAATTGGACGATGAGGAGGTTCCTTGCTGATGAGAAAATTCCCTGCACAAAGTAACAAAAAAGGCACTAAAACAACTATTGTATTGGGATGGTTACATCCCTAATATTTCCATAAAGCCAGTCTTATGATTCTTGCACTTATCCCAGCTTTCTGAATTTCTGAGATTAGAAACTTTCCTTAGCAGTGTAAAAAACTTATCTAGTTAGGTAAGTCCTAATTACATAGTCATAACAGAAACATTATGAAACAAAAAATGTACTTGGATGTTTTCATTGTTTTCTTTTGTCTTTTAAACTATTCATATAGAGTAGATCATTATTTAGTGAACATAACTTGGCTTCAATCATGGACAGGTCGAGGATATCTTCTCTCCAAAAGACCAAGATATTGGCAGGAGATTTATCCGAGCGAGATGTTCAACATTCTTGATAAATGTTAGTTTTTTAAAATATTATGCAAAAGAAACAAATGAAAATAAAATCAGATTAGATAACTTTCGATACATTTTCTAAAATTGAAATGAATTTATAACAATTTTAAAAGGTTGATCCACGAAATAGTTCTTAAAAATACACCCTCAACAAATCCTGAGGAATACTCATCTTGAAAATTAACATTTCCCCCCACTCCAATATATATATATATATATATATATATATAATTTGGTCTTTTCACATTTACCCTCAAACAAAAAATATTTTTATTTCCTTTTTTTTTTTCTTACGAGAAACAAATTCATTTATATAATGAACTACAAAACATTTGGGCATTGCCTAATTCCAACGTTGAATGTACTATATACCAACAACAAATCTTTTACCACTAATTTTTTTTTTATTAATCTACATTTATTTACATTAAAATGACTGCACATATACAAAATAATAATAATGTACCAGGATGGGGGTCGCCATTGAAAAATCCATCAACATAAATTTGGTGTGCATAAGCCCGTGTGATTTCTTCAACAATTCTTTGTTTGTCGACACCATATGCTTCCAGACTAGCAGAGTCATTTAAACGTATGCCGTCCATATACTCTAAAATTAAAACTTTCTCTGTTGACTGCCACAGAAACCCACAGAACAACAGCTGACTATATAAGCAACCTAATCTTATGCATATGTAGAACTACGTAAGCAATAACTTCTCCATTCCAGATGTTGAGAAAATACATTAAGTGTTAAACATGTTGCTAATTTATGAGCAGAGATCAATCCTTAAGAAAATGACTTTGATCTAGTAGATTTGCGTGGCATAGATGTATATATATCCTTTGAAAAGTTTTCAAATAAGCTAAAATTGCAATTGGGAAACCTTCAACATGATTAATGTTTCCTGCTTACAATGATAAAACTTACTTTTCAATTTTTCTTCCTTTTTTTTGTTTTTCAGTTTAACAATTGCAGGGTGGAAGAACAAACTATCGACCTGAGAAGGTAATACGTGTCTTAGCTATTGAGCTAACTCGGATGGGCAATGTACCTTTCTAATTTTAGAAATCTTTATCTCAAATAAGTTGTTTTTGTCGAAGTTCCTCAATAGTTCTTTAGCTCTCTTGACCGATAAAATATTTTCATTTGTCATTTATGTTGGCCTCTTAATATTGTAATAAATAAGATTTTCCTACAAAGTACTTTCAAATAATGCTATATCGTTCATCATATCCATGATAATATGATGATTCAATAGTAACCAAACATTCCAGAAAATATGGTATTATAAGGTAGGAAAATTGCCTGAACAACTTCCGGAATAAAAACATTTACAGTCCCAAGGCCTTTATCGTCATCTGAGCAGCCAAGATTTCTAGATACTGTCCTGGTGTTCTCTACAAAATGAAATAAAAAAAGAGGCAAAGGAAATAATGAATTAGGCAGCTTTAATTTTAAATAAATGCCATGATCTGGATTTGACGAGATGCACGGAAGTAAACTATGATAATGAGTTTGGCCAATTTGGAATTTAGGCTAGAATGCGATATAGATAACAACAGAAGAAGTATTCTATCAGCATACTGGAAGAAGATGCATTATTTCACTAAACAATATAAAATCATGGTTAGGCGCCAAACTCATGATAAGCTGACATGCAGGATACGTAATCGTTGACTCAGCAACAATAGGTGAAGTATCTTTTACAGTAAGTTCAGAAAAGACATACCAGCTTCAAGATTGAAATCAAGTTCTTTGGGAGCTTCTCGGCACCATTCATCTATAATGGGATTGAGATCATACTGTGGTTCTACCCAGGCTATCCAATCAACAATCGCCTTTGCATTCTTCAAGTCCTAAAAATAGTCATCATATGCTAATCAATCAGACAGAAGGCTCATCAAATGTCTTGATCAAACGTCTTAAAGTCTATAAAATATGCTCACCTCCAATATAACTGTCTTTATGCCCTCATGTTGCACTTTGATAACCACCTCCCTTCCATTAAGCAAAGTTGCTCGGTGCACTTGGGCTATCTGACAGAATCAAATAATAAGGGAATTTTCAAACTTGCAAATCCTACACTTGAAATAAAATATATACTGATTGAGAACCTACTCTAGTGACTCATCTGTATCCTATAAGTAACAACTGTCTAAGGTAAGAGGATCTTACAGATGCAGTTGCTAGGGGTTCTTCCACAAAGTTTGCAAATATATCAGTTATTGGTTTCCCCAACTCTTTCTGTATGGTCTGGCGAACCTGTCATGGAAAACAAGTATCACGAAAACACCAATTAGAAATCTGTAAAATAATGCTATAAGCTTCTGAGGTTTAGCATGCCACAAATATGGCAAGTCGTAAACAGAATTGAAGAAGATATAACTTCCTCACCATCTCATGATAAGAAACTATACAGTTGCATCAAAGATTTGAAATGTTTGAAGACTCTTTGCATGCAAAAATTTATAAGGCAGGCAAATGAAAATTAATAATTAACCAAAAGAGAAATATAGCATGTTTAATTGAGAAATTGTGATGTAACCTAAAAGGACAAAAGGATATAATCCTCCAAGAAGCAAGTTTATGAATCTTATTAGAATGATAAGGTGTGTAGAATACATGAGAAGGACCCCTATTTATAAGGGACTAACACACAAATGAGGGTAAAAGGGATTAACCTAGGGATTCACCTGAAATACCCTAATCCTACCTCCATCAAATTGTGATTAGAATAAGCACGGTAGATATCAAAGGCCTGTCTCATTTATCTATCTATGATCCATTAATTAGTTTTCTTCTCCTTCACAAAAATAAAAAGCATAAAAGATAACCTCTTGCATAGGACGAGGAGGGAGAGAGTCCTGTAGCTGTTTGAGGAGGCGTATGTATGCATCAGGAACAACATCTGCTCGAGTAGATAAATACTGTCCAAATTTCACCCACAAACCTTCCAACTCTATTATCAAACTCAATGCCCGCTTTGCATTTCGTTCATGTGCTTTTTCCCATAAGGCTGATCTTTTAGATTTGCTAATCCACTTCTCTCTTTGCTCTAATGCCTTCAGACACACCCACAAAATTAAAATTAATTAATTATTAATTATAAAAATAAAATAAACAAATAAAGGAAGGTGAACTTGTTTCTTGCTTGATGAAAACAGTGGAGAGGTAAACAGGGATCTGGGAACAGGGAACTTTACCTTATAATCCAGGTATATCACTAAAGCCAGGGTGAATACTTTCATTCTTCTTCTGTAGATGTTCCCCCATGCCATCTGAGAGAATCAGGTCGAGAAGAAGACAACAATTGCTTTAGTTCACACTTTCTTAGAACGATAATAGAAACTTTATGATGACAACCTATAATAAATTAATTTAACTATATCCTGACAACTGTCGGGAGTTGCAACCTGCAGTCTACTTAGAAAATTATCTTTTCAACTAAAAAATGGCGTGCCTAAAGAAACTTCGTCTAAAAAACTTCGTCGTCCATCTCGATGGAGATTCCAAGTGTAACTATCAAACGACCCAAATCATCTTTAGTTGCTATCCGGCAGACTCGAAGTCCAGAGCAGAAGCTTAATCCTCTAAAACGGGGAATAAATTAAGAAACTGCAAGGGATGATGACACTGTACCATCCCTTGCGCGATAAGTTAAGCCACCTTGTTTTCTCCAATTTCAACTATATTAAGCATCGCTCATCACTTTTAACGTAATAATTTCACACATGCAAATTTCAGAAAACTATGAACTGCCTAGAAAGCATCAAATTCAACAAGCAAAAAGATTTCGAGAATATCCACTATAGAATCACTTCCCACGACAGCGACAACAGAGATTTCGGGAATCACAGGATTACATTCTAACACATAACGTAGAATTCAATCAAGCAATTGATGAAAAAGGATGATCCTCGCAATTCAAGCTTCTAATTATACGCATGCCGTATGCTGATGCCTATCATCACACACGCGCAAAAAAAAAAAAAAAGGCAGCGAGAAAAATCATCACTAACCTGAAAAATTCGTCGGAACTTCGTCGGAGGAAATTAAATCAGATGAACCGGGGGAAAGCTGAAAGTCTCGAAACAAGACTCCTCCAAAATGAAGAACTTTGAAGAATCAAACGAAAGAGGGATCGAATTTTCCCAATTCGATTCTGATTGTGTCGTTTTCAGTTGGTTTTTTTTCTTGAATTAGAGTTTTCTTCTTCCTTTTTCTCGGTGATGTGATGTGGTTTGCAATTCGATCACCTAACTCTTTTCTGTGATAAAAAAAACTTTGTCAAATTTATAGCAATCTTTTACCACAGTTAAGGCCAATTAGAAATGAACACGTGGACTGTTGGTCCCGATGTGGCTGCTTACGTGGAATAACTGGGTCCCAAGGTGCCTTGCAGTGTGAATATAGTTATATTCGTATGTGGAAAATATTAAAAGTGGTACGTGGACGGTCCCTTTGCCGTACGATTAGAACTTTGGGAAATGCTTGTTTGGTTTTTTTTGTTAGGTAAAAGTACAACAATTTTGGGTTGGGATTGGAAGGTTTTTTGGTCTAAAATTTGCTACAATATATGTAAATACCTTTGTAAGTAATTTGCTGCCATGCATTTTTTTTTTAAGTAGGGTTGTGTGATTTGGGGGTTGTTTAGGGAGTGTAATGGAACGGTTGTTGTAATGTAATCCAAAACCTATTTTTGGATATAATCTTTTGGATCCGATTTGTCGAAGATTTTTTGAATTCATGTGTGGTTCAAAAATATGGGTATCTAATCCTTATGGATTAACGGGAAGGGTACAAGCTGTAAATCCTATGTGGGGTGTCGAAGGTTTTGTCCTTATGTTTCGGCCGGAATAGCCTTGCATCATATTGTAGCAAGTACATTGGACGTATTAGCATAAACTAAGCTCATTCCGTTCCGACGGTTTTAAATTTAACCCTCTCTTCCATTGTTTCATTTATGTTATGCCTTCAAATTCTCACTTGCCCCAACGCTCTTTTGATCTCAGTAATCCTGATTACATTATAGTCTCCCAGTTCTATGTGGCTTGAGACTTCTATTAAAAAGATTCTAACTTGTTTTCTTTTAACATTTTTCTTAAATTGTGGTTGGCTTTTCCTATTGTGTTTGGTTAGTTAGTTTGTCATAATTGTTCTTTCTTTATCTTTTTTTTTGGATATGTTGTATTTGTGTTTTAACCCCACTGTATGATTCTCTTATCTTTATTGTATAATACCTTTACAAAATAAAAAATAAAAATAAAAAAACAACTTATTTTACCTAATATATTTTGTTTTTATTCTCTCTTCTAAAATGTATTGATATTTTTCAAGAAACTTTTAGTTAAATAAATATTAATTAATAATGTTTTTTTCTAAGAATTAATGATGATTTTTCAATAAATATGTATATGAATTTAGTTTAGTTCGGAAATAATAATAACCCATTAATGAAATATTTTACAATAATTAAATATATGAATTTAGTTAAAATTGAAAATAATAGTAACCAATTTAGATTAATATGTCAAGTTTATCCAAACCAATTCAACTTAAAATTTAATTGTACTTTTATAAACTCCACGTTTTATTTTAGTTTTTTTTTTTCTTTTTAAGAGATGTGTTAGAACATTTATAATGATAAATTTTAGGAAGGAATTTTTATGTACTTCGTTCTCATATTAAAAGATGTTGAAGAAATGATTACGAAGCTAAATAAATACTTATTTTACCTAATAATTATTTAATAAATTTTAGATTCACAATTGGTATTAATAATAAAACATTCACAACATAATAGTAACCTGATTTATAATTAAAAAATATATATATATTTTTAAATTGTTATTAACATAAAAATGGTAGGATAATTATTTTAAATGGTAAAACTGTTGAAAATAATTTTAAGTATAGCAAAATGTTACTGTCTTAAATATCTATCACTAACACTAATAGATGTCTATCATGGTCTACATATTGCAGTCTTTGACTAATAAACAGTGACATTATGTTATATTTGTAAACAAATTGGCTCATTTTTCTTTATTTAAAGACAACCCAAATTTATATTTAAAAAAATAAAAATGTTTAAATTCCATACCATAACTATATGCAAACTTACATCTAATGTGTTAAATTGTTAATATATCTAACTCTACAAAATTTTCTTTTTTTATATATATATATTTTTTTCAGACCCAGTTATAGTCCAAGGTTATCAATCAAAACATTAAATTAATAATATAAATTTAGACTCAAAACTTTCATAAATTAATCAATTTATATTTTTTCGGTAATTTATAATTATGAATACTTGATTGTATTTAAATTCGTCTCAAAATTACCTTTATAACTTTATTCATCTCTCAAAATCTCCTGATTGTAGGAAGAAAAATTATCACGTAATTATTTCTAACGAGTATAAAATACAAACCAAAATAATAAGATTAAAAACCAATCGTATACATACCAAAGAAAAACCAATCACTACTATCAATCATTTAATGTCAACGTTTTCTTTAATACATGTGTGAGCATTATGCATCAATGGGTTCATAACCAACCTCAAACATGTTGAAATTGATTCTCCCCTAAAATTTTAGAAGTTATGTCATTATTAGTTGGTGATCGTTTTAAGTTATACAACTTCAAAGTTTAATGGTCTAAATTGAGTTTTCTTATAAAAATTAAAAATTAAAACAAAATGTTAAAATACATGTATCGTGGTTAAGGTTTTAGAGTTCAATTAAAAAATAAAAATAAAAACGTTAGAATACATTATACGTCTCTCACACATAAAAAGGTTATAATATAAATTGACAGGTAACCTACATATAAAAAGTTAGAAAATTATTTTAAGTGACAAAACTCTTGAAATTATTTACAAATAATAGCAAAATATCACAGTTTATATGCAATAGACCGCAATAGAATATTTTATATATTTTTCATGACCAGATAGACATATATAGTACAACATTAGTCTATCACGATTTACTGTATCTAGACAGTGAAATTTTGCTATCTTTATAAATATTTGTATTCATTTTCTTATATTTGAAAACAACTT
The DNA here is from genome assembly GCF_027475165.1 of Benincasa hispida. NCBI lineage: Eukaryota > Viridiplantae > Streptophyta > Magnoliopsida > Cucurbitales > Cucurbitaceae > Benincasa > Benincasa hispida. The sequence continues at coordinate 72,746,993 of NC_143486.1, forward strand.
ATAAAGTTTTATAGTTTCTTTTTTAAAAAAAAAAATGTTTTATAGTTAAATTAAAGGGTGCATACATATAAATTTCGTTCGATGTAATTTAATTTACGATTATTTTTGTATTTTTGAATGGCAAATTATTAATTGGAACTGCATATTCAGTTTAAAATACTTCCCTCTAATGCATTTATGTTAACATTGAAAACTATTGTTCATACTGTGGTTCTTCATTGAATAATTTCTCGTTAAGTAGAGAGATTTAACCAACTACCAATAACACTCACAAATCAAGTGGTCCGCTAAGTTAAAATTTATAATACTATAATAATATGAAAATTACTTTGGCTCTCCATAACTCTCAGCTTTGAACTTCGCGAAAACCTCTAGTACTATAAGTGTATCATACTCTCTTTGTTCACATTAGAGATTTCTTTTAATAATAGTTATAATAATATCCTCCCAATATTAATATATTTTGTCACATCTATTTACAGAGGTTAATTGATTCAAATTTTTATAATAGTTATTTTTCTTAAATTTTTACCAAATAACTTAGATTAAATAAAATTAGTTAAATTCAAATCAAATAATTTTTTTTATAGAAAATATAATTTTTAATTAATTATCAATGTAAAAATAATTAAAATAATAAGTTTAATTTGAAGATCTCTTCACATATAGAGATTTTCAGATATTTTAGGATGTGGTACGGAGAGCATCTTAAGAGTTTTGGATGTTCTCTTGAAATATGAATATGAATTTTCCAAATTTCCACGTTGAAGGCATCCTCATTTTACTTTTTTATCATTCCTGATTTATATTATTCTTCTTTATTTGTACTATATAATTAAAATGAATATTGTCAACTGTATCTATTACATTTTTTTTTGTTATATGTAGTTATTATAAGGGCGAATTCTTAGAATATTATGTAAATTTAAGATATTTTCAAGTAGAAATTGTACAAGACAGATATGATTATCCGAAAATAGTAGACATTTATAGTTTCAGACATCTAAAGATTTGGAATATTGGAGAACAAATCAGAAAAAAAAGTTGAAGTTCTCGAGGTACATACCTCATAAAACACACGAATATGTTGAAGAAAAAAACAGTTGCAAGGATGAAAATTGTAAATTGTTTTGAAGTAATGGGGTTGATATAACCTGAAAAATGGTTGAAAATGAAGTTAATTTACGGAACCGTTTCAGAATTTACCCTGGTTATTCTTTCAAGGTGGAGATTTAAAAAGAAAAGTTCATTAAAAACTTTATGTTATGAAAGCTGATCAATAACTAAATCTGTTTTGAGCTTATTTTATATAAAGAGAAAGTTACTTGTATAAAAAGGAAGAGATTAATACTTAGATGAGTCATTTGTAAGCCCATTCCTCGCACGTGCCCTTCATCGAGTATCCGTCTTCGAATCCATCTTCCACTAAAAGGAAGGATTTTACGTTGCCTATTCTATTTCTCAAAATCATATTTAGTTTTAGCGAAAACCATATAATTTTTTGGATATTTGTCTCCTAATAATAGTGTAAATTCCATTGTTTTTTCTTTTTGATTGTTGTTCGTTATTGTTTGATAAATCGAATCAAAGTAAATTGTGTAATCTTTCATGTTTGGTCGTGGTGGGTATGTCTATTTGTAGCTTGAACTATGTGATCACATCCAAGATATACAATTGTCGATTGGATAGTCTAGGGTTACACGATTGCATAGCAAATCGGCTTAAACATGTATCGCAGTTTTTATTCCATGTTTAGTTTCCACTTAATTCACCCCTTGTTTTTAACAAAAAGTATAGCAATGGAGTAAGAGAATTTTTTTTAGTACAATTAGAGTTGAGAGATTCGGACCTTGAATCTTGTGGTTTCTAGCACACTCGAAATCCAATTGAAATATGCTCAATTTGACGTTTAATAAGAAAAATTTAGAATACTTCAAACGATATTAATGATTGAATATCTTTTTCAAAATTCACGAATTTCAACTAAAATCCAACTCCATAGGCTATTTTTCTTTAAAGTCTGTATTAATTGTATCGAGACAAATGTTTTATATTCATTAAATGCATCTATGGGTAATAATTGCAACATTTATTATAGTTAAGGTATAATTAATTGAATTTTAGGTTGCATTTGGATAAAATTGAAAGTTTAGAGTAAATAATGACATTTTATTTTACTTCTACGTGGGGTGAAGGATTAAAATTTCTAAATTATTATATATGCATTAACCAGTTAAATTACGAGTAAAAGATGGATTCACTTTGCTAATTTATAGTAAAAATTGAAAATTTTCTTTTATAGTAAAAATTGAAATTTTTCTTAAACCTTCAATTTTAATGCCGGTCTAGGGCCTCTCCCTCCTAGAAGGGAAAGAAATAGTGGGGTTTAATTTCAAAATTATACAAATTAATATTGAAATAATTGTTTAATTCTGATTAGGTAGGTCCCTCCAGATTATTGAAGACAATTAACTACATTTTAAGAATCATTGATGTTTATTAATTATTTATTATTGGTTTAATTTATTTTAAGGCTTAAAAATGTTGATTTTCATGTACGCCGAGCTAAGTTATTTTTTATTTCTTCACTTCCATCTATTAGATTAAAAAATATGATCATTTAATTATCATTCAATAAATTTTAATATAATTTTTAATTATTATCGATTCATTGACATATATTTATACATGGTTACAACATATACAAATGTAGTAAACTTGTTCATGTGGCTTGTTTTGAAAATTATTTCCATTGAGGCTTGGGGTTGTTGTGTATGATAAGTTTAGTCAATTACAAGTTGGCTTGGCTAAACATTTTACTACGCTTTTCTCCATTTTATGTTTTCCTGAGTGGTTGATGTTAATTGACGATTCTCAATTACAACAGCTTATCTTATGTAATAGAATTCAAACCACAGATCTCTTAGTCGTCAACACATTCTAATACTAATTGAGCTAAAGATATTTTGTTTGATTTTATATGTATATTTGATGTTACATACATATAATACTTAGTTCATAATTGTTTTTTTAAAAAAGTTAGAGTTAGACCTTTTTTTTTGTTAGAATAACTAGGCCAAAATCTTTAAGGGAAAAAAAAAAAAAACAAACAAAAGAGGTAAAAAAAAGTGCTATTGTGACATTGAGGAGCATAATGAAAATACGGATATGGAAAAAATATAATATAATAATAATATAATATAATATAACTAAAATCATAAAATAACTAAATTATAAAATTGGATAATATGAAAATTAGTGGAATTTTGAAATGGACTAATGTGTGTGAACTTAAGATCCACAAATATGACGTGGACTTACATGTATCAAGCATGAATAACTACCCAACACATGGACAACGACACTAAACAATGGACGTCTATTTATTTATAATATTTACAATAAATGCCACAATATTTTCTATATTAGCAATATTAATATCCACATATCAACGTTTTGTCCGTGTATCTTTCGTGGGCTGATTAATGGGCCACGTGTCTGGAAAAACCGCTAAACGGTCCACACATTCAGATTTTTTTTTCCCTTTTATTTATATATAGAGTAAAAAAGAAGAAGAAAAAAAAACTATATATTTTTAAGGCTAGAATCCCAACCGCACATATACAACATATAGTCTATTACCTAATTCTTCACTCCATCCATTGTTGATTTTATTTTATTTTCATTATTAAAAAGACTAAATCCCAATTTGGTTTTTGATATTTAAAGTCTTTATTTATTTATTTTAATTTTGAACTTAAAAATCTATATTTTTCCTCCAATATATTTATTTTCTTTATTACTCATTTTTAATAGGAACATTTGCATCTTTTTAGTTCCTAGATTATAAGAATAGACTCATTTGGTTCTCGAATTTTCAAAATTTACATTTTTAGTCACTGATTTATTAAAAATAGGTTTAAAAAGGTTCTTGAAGTATTCTTTGTTTGATTTTTTTTAAAAATAACTATATAAAATTTAAATTTAGAAAAAATAGTTTTAGAAATGATGTAATTTTTCAAAATTATTATTATACTTTAAAATGTCATACAATTATTTAAAATAATTGTATAAAGTTCTTTGAGGAACTTTTTAAACCTATTTTAAAAACTTTCGTCACTAAAAAGCTACCTTTTGAAAATTCAGAGACCAAATGAATCTATTCTTATAAACAAGACTAAAAAATTACATTTTTAAAATTGAGAGATCAAACATAAATATTTTAACATAGCTAGAGAATTCTAAAAACTGAATAGAGTTAGAGAAATGAAACATTTAATTTCTTAGTTGAATGATAGCCAATCATTTATTTAGAACCAAATTTGTAATTTTTTTTTTATAGTACACCACCAAATAGTAAAGTTTGATTTATATGGAAAACTATTCAAAACCATGAGAATTAAAATAGAACATACGATTTTATACTAAAAAAAGGGGAAATGAAAGAAAAAAAAGGAAAAAAGAAAAAGAGAAAAAAGAATATGCGAGAGGGTGCAAAAAGGGAAGAAAAAAAAAATAGAAACAATAATATGATATAATAAAATAAATCCATTGACAATTGTCTCGTGGAACCGACGACAAAATAAGAGTGGATCGCAATGGCATAGTTTCAAATTTCAGCTTTGAACTTCGAAGAGTTTGTTCATCATTTCTCCCTTCATCTGGAGTTTCTGTGCCGAGATTTGAGCCACTATGGCGATCTCAAAGCTCGCCATTCTATCAATTTTTCTAGCCCTAGTCTTCACGCAGGTCCCCGCCGATGTATCGGTTGATGGAGGAGCGGAACATGTAGTTGAAGTCGTTAGATCGGATGATTCTGAGTTTTCTGATTTGAAGGTCGAATTGGACGAGCTTAAGTCCAGGATCCAAAAGCTTGGTTAGATATCGATTATCCTTGCTCTAGTTATCGTCTCTTATGAATTTTGATTATTAGCTTTTGATTTTGGAGGAAGCATTAGCAAGAAAGAAAAAAGTGGGAGGCAAATCGAATTTCATGGAGAACGTAGACCAGTTAGATTAATGGGATCGATAATTTCATATTATCTCGGAATGGCCAGATTAAAAACGTCATTGTGATTTGTAGTAATCTCTATCTGAAAGATTGATCTGTTGTGATTTTGTGAAGTTGTTTTTCATGTTTTTCGACAGTAAGGTACAGAAATTTTAGAAATTAACGGTTTCTCGACTTGTGGTTCTTCTATACCTGGAAAACTGGGTTTCGTTTTAACTATCAGCATAGGATGATTACTATTCATACTTGTGCTTTTCTTTTTGGGAATATTTCTCAAAATCTAAATTCGTGTCCTGTTGTTTTTTTTTTTTGTTTTTGTTTTTGCTTCTTTTTTCCGGTTGTCAACGGTTGACTTTACTCAATGCTGAAGAATCCCACCTTGATGAAAAAACCCAAGAATTGAAGAGAAAGGAGGAGGTGATAGCTCAGAAGGAAAAGATCATTAGTGCCAAGCTAGATAGCATTTCGTTGCTTGAAAGTGAGATTGCTTCTCTTCAGGTTTGTGGCAGTCTGGCAGCAGCAGTTTAGTCTTTTAGTCTTTCAGGATGGTTTAATTCTCAACTTCTGATACATGCTTGATCTTGCTGCTATAATTATCTCTGAAAACCCATATGTAATGCTTCACTCAAATGATGAAATTTTATAATCTATTATCGTGCCTAGAAAAAAGGGAAATTAGATGCTGAGGAGCAGGTTGGAAAGGCATATGCACGTGCTCATGAATTAGAAAGACAGGCAAGAAATGGAAATCAATATTTATTATTATTATATTTTTAAATCACTATCATCTTTTTGATGATTTACCACCCTTCTGCAGGTCGATGATCTCAAAAGGCAATTGGAGATACTGGATGGGGAGAAAGGATCCTGGGAAACTCTAGCAAATGAAGCTGAGAAGAAAACACATGAAGCCGGTTTAAGATTAGAGAATGTAAGAAATTATTTCACCAGTTTCTTATCTTATACTGCTGGTTTTTCAGGCTGATGGCTTTTTATAGCTTCAATATATGTAACATCATGATAACAATTTTGTTTGAATGTATTTACTTCTGGCATGAAGTATGACAAATGTTATCATTTTTTTTCTCTGCTACATCATCAACTGTTTATCATTGGTGCCTCCCTGGTATTTCCTTGGTGTTTGTTTAATTGAACTGATAATGTATGCTTTATCCTAAAGAATGGTACTCTATGCAGGCTTCATTCAAATGTCATTAAAGTCTCTTATTAGATTTAGATTTTTATCACTTTTCTGACATTTCTTTATTAGCAGATTCTTAAATGTGAAATGCAAGATTTTTGTTCCATTTAGGTGCATTGTCGTCGCAGCTAATCTGTTTGTAAAAAATTAAAATCAGGTCGGTGTATAAACTTCAGTTAAGTAGTCAGATTTCCTACTGTAAACTTCTAGGAAAGGTTATCTGTAATATAATGTAATTTTCCTTTTCAAACCATCTTTCTGAGTTATGATAGTCTTGCTTTTATTCTTTCTGACACTAACATTGTACACATGATTGAAATACCTGATGTTGGAAGATGATTTTTACTATTACAGTTCCAGAAGATTCATGAAGAACAGAAGAGCAGAATTCGTGTAACTGAACGGGCTCTTGAAGTGTCCAAGGTATGATGCTTCTGAACTTTATTAATCTAGACACCCTTCAGTGATGTTTTGTTCCAAACTCTGATTTTTTTTAAAATAAAAAATTAGGAAGAGATGAGGAAGGCAAAGTTTGAGGCAGCTTCAAAAATTAGAGAGTTGACAGAGGTAAAGTGTTTGAATAATGTAGAGTGGTGGATGCTATTTTAGATCAAATTTCGATTATGAGGGGGTTGCTAACTTTATTTTGTTAGCAGGTTCATGGTGCATGGCTCCCGCCTTGGCTCGCTTCACACTATGGCCAGTTACAGGTAATGCTCTAGTATAGTGTTCCCGTCCCCTAACTTTTACTCATATGAGTTCTGAAGGTTTACCTTTGCAGTCTTTGATCAAAACACATTGGAACACACATGCAAAACCGGCAATTGATGTAGTAATTCAGAAGGTACTATTATACAAGCTTCACTTCCTTCAAACTATTTTAACAAGGAAAAAATGTTACCGGTGGCATCTTCTCTCCTCCCCTTCCCCTCCTTTTTGTTCTTTGAATTCACTGGTTTGGGTCAAAGTTTTATTAAGGTGGAGTTGGGTTATGTCTTCTGGCATCTAGGATCTGTATGAATTGTGCTAGTTTAGTTGACGTGTGTAACTCTATAACTCAAATCTGACAATAAATTGAGTTGTTGGCTGGTTTTATGGTCTTTAGTTTTGTGTTTTTTTCCCCTCTCTTTATATGTATGTACCATGCATGCATGTGTATGCAGTGTTTAAAAAGTCCTCCCAGGCGCGCCAAGGCGCTAGGTGTTACTATTATTACTTATCAACCATGCAATGCCATGATCTTGTCTCGAACATGGCCAGCCGATATATTCTTTCTCGTGAGTAAGCCTATTCTATTGGACCTTATGCAAGGTTCTTCCATCCTTAATCAAGCTTGCCTTTTCTTTTGCTTCATGACTTGCATTGAAACATTTACTCAAACTTGTTTCACACATGAGCATCTTTTTGCTCATTGTCAACCTCATCTCAACTGAGTGTTCTCAACTTGACGCTTGTACTTAGCTTGCTCTCGGCAATGTATCTCACCCCTTTCATACATTTCAACGCTTTCAACCCTCTTATTCTTAACCGACTTACTCTGGCTTGACCTTGCCTTTATCTTAAGCTGAGGTATTTTCAACAGGTCAAAACATCTTTTTTTTCATCTTATTTCTCGACCATTCGGTTGTCCCACTTCTCACATCAAGTCGGGACCTTAACTCAGGATGGGTCCTGACCTTTCACAAGGCTAGTACTACTTTATCAAGCTCACTTTAAGCTTCCTGCTACATCTCAAGTCAAGAACTGGCTTAACTTGCCAACTAGGATAAGTCTTGTATCTAACTGGGCCAAGGCTAGCTTTGCAACGCTTACCAGGTGCCCACTGATATCCAGAGATGTCATCCCAAACCTTAGAGTGACATAAAGCTTCATTTTGCATTTGGGCACTTTATTGAGAACCAACTCTTGAGTCGTTTGTACTTACTAGGACTAACTGGACATCCACCAACCCGAACATTATCACGGCATGACGATATTTGCGACCATACTATGTCATTTGAGGATATTGTCGTGCTGAAACTTGAGTCTATATCACAACCTCTTGTCACTTTGAGGAGGCACAATGCTGGCACACTTGTGCCACTCGACACCTCCTCACAGGAAATTGTCGGAGACACTCGTCCAGCGACAGACCATGCCATGACACACGAATATGTCATGTGATAGCTCGCTTAGGCAACTTAGCCCATGGGTGGTGGAGAGCCAATACCATACCTCCCCCATTTAGGCCATTTCTTCTTTTGGGAAGCTTGCACGTGGAAAGTGACGGAACGTCACTTGCTGTCGTGGAGCACCTGTTTCAACTTCGATTCTCACGAAATCTGATAGGCTTGCATCCCTCACTTCATTGCACTTAATTTAACTTCATAGTCGCTCGTCCAAACTTTTGGGGCAACGTCTTAGGACCCTATTTGGCCCCTGATAAGCATGTCGTTGACCTTTTAATGCCAAAAAATCTTCTAATTCACTTCTGCCCTATCTTAGCATTCCAGTATACTTCATCTTTGGTGTTAAATGATGTATCGTCTTCCTCGATCATATCGTGACCCTTTCTTTGACCAGGGTCGATGTGCTTGCTTGTGCACGTTGGGGTGCTTGCTTATCTGTGTCGACATGCTTGCTTCAGGTGTGTCCACGTGCCTGCTTGCACCAACTTGGCTTGGTGGAAAGTCTCAATGTACTTTCTCATAGTGGGGTTGAGACACTAGGCGCAAGTCTGGACACACAAAATAAGACACCTTCTGTGAAGCCCTGAGGCCTAAAGCGCTGGGCCTTTAGGCTTTTTCATTATTATTATTTTTTAAATAATGATAATAAGGGCTATTTCTTCTTTATTTACCAAAAAAAAAAAAAAAAAAAAAATTTGCTAAGCCTAAATGCAAAGTTCCTTGTGTTTAGGATTTTTTTTTTTTAACTTTTATTATTATTATTATTTTCATATTTCCACTTTAACCATGCTTTCTCATCTTTATATAGTACTTGCATATATAATGCACCTCACAAAAAAATGTGTGCTTTTCTTTACATTGCGCTTAAGCTCTATAAAGACTTGTGCCTTTGAGCTTTAAAAAATGCCGTGTATATGTGTGTGTATATATTTTTTATTATTAGGAAACCTATATTTATTTATATACTAGTGTGTGATTCAGTGACTTAATCAACTAACTAATGTTTCCAATTTGCTGCAGGCTTCAGATAAGACAGCACAAGCAGCAAAATGGGCTGAACCCCATGTCAAAACAGTGAAAGTAGTAAGGCTTTAGATTTTATTTTCTACTTTTTTCTGCTTTGATTTCTTGGGCATTGACATGGTATCTCAATTAATGACTGTCTGGACTTCAATTCTCTAGTATCTTAATTCAATAGTTCACTACCTTAAAGTTCTCATATTTTACAATACAGGATTGCTTTATGCAATATTGTAGCCTCTCATTCTTATACTTTTAAGGTTATTTTCTTCCATGACGCTCAATCTAGAGAGAGTTTTCTGTGTATCACGTCATGCAATATTATAGCTTCTCATTCTTATACCATTAAAGTTCTTTCCTTCCATGATGCTCAATCTAGGGAGCTTTCGGTAATAATCCGAAAGCACAAATCTTCTCATCCACTTAGATAGCATTTGGGACGTTGAGTTGAGTCATGGAATTTGGAGTTTGTGGAGTTGTTTATTCTCTGTGGGTCTAGCAAGTGTGTTTGGACTGTAAATTTGTTTAACCTGGAGTTCTAACATTTGTTTCTAACTTGTTTTTTATATGTATATAGTTAGAACTATATTTCGATCAAATTTTTAATTAACACAAATTTTATTTTGAAATTTTCTACATTATTTGTTATACTTTTTTATTTTCAGTTTCACAAAAAACTGATATGTGTGGAATATGAATGTAACAAATTTTCATAATTTGAGATCAATTCTAGATGGCTTGAATTTGAATTTTACATTTTTTGATTTAAATGGACCAATTTGTAGATTTATAATTTGAATAAAAATTCCAAATTTGATAAGACCCCGTTCGGTAACCATTTGGTTTTTAAATTAAGTCTATTTCCTCTCAATTTCTTACGATGTTTTACATTTTTCTTAAGTAAAAGAGTTGAATTCTTAGCCAAATTCAAAAAACAAAAACAAGTTTTTAAAAATTACTTTTTTCCCCCAAAACTTGACTTGGTTTTTTAAAACATTGGTAAAATCAAAATGTAGATAATAAAGCAAGAAATTAGTGGAAAAGGTGTTTATAGGCTTAATTTTAAAAAACCAAAAACAAAAAACGAAATGGTTATCAAACGGAGCCTAAGATTCTAAATTAGTAAGTTTGTTTAAAATGTTAGATTCTATCCAAATTTTGGTTTAGATTTGGAATAGAATTCTTTTAATTGTCTGCGTTTCAGCTCATTGTGGAGCTCATTTGTGTTGTGGGTGCCTCAATGGGATTTTAAAGTGATGATGGAGGAGGTTCTATTGCATCCCCCTTCTGGGAGCGAGGGAAACTTTTGTGGCTAGCCAGTTTCTTTGCACTCCTTTAGAGAATCTACCTTGAAAGGAATAATAGGGCTTTCATGGATGCAGAGGGTAGTTGGGAGGAATTTGGACAAGCTCACATCAATACCTCCCTTTGGATGTCTGAACAGAAAGTTATTGATTTCTTTTCCATTAGTCAGTCGAGTTTGCTTTCTATAACTGGGCATCGGCTTCTTTTGCTTTTCTTTCTTTTCTCCCCGAAGAAAAATTTTGAGTAGGTCAGTGCCCAAGTTTAATGAATTCATCAGTAAACTAATGAATAATGCTGAGCTGGACACCTATAATTAACTAGCTTTAACAAGTAGAATGAGAGCATGACAATAATATTTTTTCTGTGCAAGGAAACGCAAACGCTTATCGATAGATTGAAATGATTACAAAAGAATAATCCAATCATGAGCCTCCTTTGATGATGATCTTGGGCATTGATCATGAGGGACTGAATTCTTAGATTGCCTTTGGATAAGCCCCTTTCCATCAATTTCTTCTTCTCTAAGGTTCCTTCTGGCAAAAAATTCCAGGGATTATTGTCCCGAGAACCAACATTTGCCAACAGAGGAGTCCTTATCGAGTATGAGGGAGTAAAGTCCTGGAAATTCATCTTCTAGTGAAAATGATCGCAGCCAAGAATCCTTCCAAAAAGATGTCTGATCCCCCTTTCCAACTTCGAAGGAGAAGTGATTCAAAACCAGATCTTTCTGTTTGTCAATGGCTTTCCATGGGCCCTTTGAAACACCAACAGATTTGTTACCAGGCTGCGGATTTAGATGAGAGCATCAACATTGTTGATTTTTTTCCCTGTTTGTTGTATGAAGTTTCTTCTGATGATATTTCTTCCGATAGTGTATTGGTCTCTCATATGCCATGACGTTGCTTGCAGAAATATATCCCAGCTGTGAAGGAAAGATGGTTGGTAGTAAAAACAAACGTTAAACCACATCTCGATACATTAACTACAAAAACTGTAGAATTTTATCAGACATCGAAAAATGTGATTACTCCTTATGCAGTTAGATCTAAAGAAGCTATTGGTCCGTACTATCTGGTATGCTGTCCATACTGTTTCATTTTTTCCCCTAAATGCAAATAGCTTCTATTCACTGCCAAAGATCCTCATTTTTTGTTTCGGTGGCAGGAAGTTAAGAAATTCAGCAAGCCGTATATTGATCAAGTTGCTACTGCTACGAAACCACACGTAGAAAAGGTTAGGGTGGTCTTGAAGCCCTATACGAAGGAATTAGTTCTTGCATATGGAAAATTTCTAAAATCTGCGGCTGTATATCATCATAAGGTAATGCATTCTTCCCCACTTGAGGATATGCACGTATATGGACTGGTATTTGCTGGCTTATGTACTTCGAAGTGCCTGTGTTATTGCCTAGTTTATATAATAACCTAAAAATTTGAAATTCTTTCTTTCTTTTTTTCCATTCCTAATCCCCCGAGTCTCTGGGTTGGGTTTCTACTCCTAGTCCGTCTCTTGCTCACAGTTACTATTTACTAAGCTTATTTATTTATTTATTTAGTTTTATTATTATTATTTTGGTTGGTGAAGAAAATAGAAATATAGAACGAAACTGTTAGCTACAATATATTATTCATTTCTTTTCTTTGACGTACCATATTCTCTCAAATTAAATGGCTATATTGGGGAAGCAGTATGGGATTTGGCTCTAATTTTGAATAAATGCAATTGCAATTTTCTGGCCACGTTGCTTAGAGTGGATTTATATATATATATATATAGGAGCTAAAAAGTGAGAAGGGTGATTGCAGAATTATCAGTGTTTGAATTGCCAAATGTTCAGCTGGAAATCTAGAATCTCCCCCCTTGATAAAAGGCTGTTGATTGTTATTTATTTAAATAAGACTGTAATATATGCCATTTCCCCCCTCAGAACCATAGTTATCTTTTTCTTGAGAGGAATTAACTACAAGTAGGCTATTATTTGTTTTCTTAAGGTTCAAGGTGCTGTTAAAGAGACTCTCAATAAACACGAATTGACCAGGCCGCTCGCAACTAGAGAGTTTGAATGGTTTGCGGTATGCATTTTATGTTGCTCAACATGAACTAGTTTCTTTCTTTCTTTCTTCTGACATACCCTTTCATCTCTCTAACATTTAATTCCAATTAAATTGCTGCAGGCTTCTGCTTTATTGGCTCTTCCTATTATTTTGCTGTTTAATATATGCTCTGCCATTTTCTGGTCAGTATTATTCATATAGTTCTATGTCAATTCAACTGTAACTGGCTCATCTTCCATTGATCTTATGAAATCTCTCTTTCTATATATATTGAACAACAGTTCTTTCTTATATGTTGTTATAATATATAATTGAAAATGGTTCTTTCCTATATATGAATAACTCAAGTTTCCTTGTCACTTGCAGGAAGAAAACAAAGAAACCTACTCGAAACACTGTCCACCATGCACGTCGTAGGGGAAAAAGGGAGCATCCTGACAAGTAGAAAGCAGTATGATATTACTTGTCAAGCTCTAGTGAGATCTTTTTTAGGTTCGAGTTGTTTCTTAAATCTAAAAGTAATGTTCTATATTTCAGCACGACCGTCGTCATCTGACTCTGTTTTGGTCTTCAATTGTCGATGCAGTTCACACGGGAGCTTTTGTGGTTATTGAGTGTCTTCTTGGCCATAAACTAATAATTAATTTTTGTTCTCTTAAAAAGTCGTGCAACTTCATATTCTTTCATCTTTTGTCATAGCATTTTTATAAATTATATCAGGAGATAGTCAGAGCCTACAGCCCGATACAAGTTAATGTAAAATAGTACGTTGTTTTATTGTTATTTTAGTCGTTTGCACTGTTATTCCTAACTACCAACTCTTAGATTAAACGCATGTAACATTATTTCTCTATAAGAATTTTGCACTTATTTGATTTCCACTTGGGTTTGTCTTTCATCTATAAGGTTATTTTGCTGGCATCTTTCTTTCGTTTTACCCTTTCCTCTTTAAATTGTTTGTAGTTATTAATTTTCCATCTATCTTTGCTGAAGTGGTTAATGTAATGCCCATCTAAAGGATGAAGATGTCAGAGGTTCAACTTTGAAATGATATAATGTATTATAACCTTAACTAAAATGTGACATCTTCAAGTTGGGCACATTTTTGCATGAGACTTGTGGAGTAATGTCCCAATTTTCAGCTTTCTTTAATATTTCACTATCCAAAAATAAAAAAGCTCCTTAAAACTGATCTCACAGCTAAAAAGAACACCAAGAAGATGTTTGGGGTAAAGAATAGAGTTATGAAATCTAGGAATTGTGAAGTAGTGAGGTCTACAATGTAAGGAGTTAATAAAATTTAAAATTGTTGTATTTTAGTTGTGAGGTTCACGAACTCTTTGGACCATAACATTAATGGGATAGATTCTATAGGTAAGACACAAAATTTCCAACAATTTTATGATCTATTAGATTTAAGTTGGAGAATGTTTGAAAGTTGAAATGGTTCAAGGGAAGGTTATATATATATATATGAAATTAAGGGTAATGTTGCCAAAAAAAAAAAAAAAAAAGCCCCAAAAGCTTTCACATTTGAAGTTGCATGTGTATAGGCCATGGTTGTTGATGGTCAAAGATGGCTACCATTTATTCAATTCAAAGATTTTGTTTTGTAAATTTGTAAATTTGTGTTTTTGGCTTTTCCTCTCGACTCTGATAGTCTTATGGCTGCCGACATTATTTTTCTTTTTCCACAATATAAATACCTAAGATTCTTTGGTATATTATTTTTCCAAATGGTTTTAAAATTTAGTTTTCCATCAAATTTTAATTGTTTTTGACTTGTAAAATGATTGTATATCAACTCGTTGTTTTACTTCAATTATCCTCGAGCCTACAATATATACCAAATCAAGTTAAAGAGAAACATTTTCCTTTTGAAAAAAATATGAACCAATAAGTTTACAATAATTTTTAGCTTTGAAAACTTAAAATATTGTGGTTGCAAAACTTCACTGGTAAATTGATTGTTCTCTCTCTCTCTCTCTCTCTCTTTTTTCGGGATTAAAATATAATTGGTCTCTCAGTTCTAGTACCTTTAAGATCATTTTGTTTCATTACAGAATTTCAATTCACTATTATTCAGGGAATTTTAAAATTCACCAAAAGTTTTTTAATACCCTCCAAATTTGTGGGATTTTTATGCTTGGAATATAGATAGAGACTGATTAATTAATAAATTAATATCAAATAATTATTAATATTAATTTAATTAATTATTAAATATAAATATATTTTTAACACTTAATAAATTTCAACTAATCATTTATTGTTGATATTTTATGTTATTTTAACTATTTATTATATTATTAATTATTAATATTCTTATTAATTTATATTTATTTAGCTATTTTTATTAATTAAATAAAATAATTTAAATAATTTTTAGTTTAAAAATATTCATTTAAAGATATTTTAATTGATTAAGTAATTAACTAATATAATAATATATTAAATAGTTAAATTTATCATGACTACATTAGTTGTTCTCTTACCTTTGATTTAATAATTATATAGTTTTGATTTCTATATACAAAATTGGTAAATCAAACATATTTATTTAACTTTCAAAGAGTAATTATCTTGCATATTCAAACACATACATTAATTATCCCTGGTATTTAAAATATATTTAAATTCCAGACATATAACATCCATACCCATGAAATAATATCTATGATCCAAACCGCTCCTAAAAGTTTAAATCTATTCTTAGTATTTTGGATAAATCTTAAAATAGTTTTTAAAACAAAAAGATTTGAGATGTGCCATCAATGGATGTAGGGGCAAGTGTTCTCTTCCGACCAACTAAATGCCACAAGAATTTAGTTTCAATTATTTATATTGCGATCTTTTCTTGCACAAATGACTTTAACATTAATCATAAAGACTAAAATTGACAAAATTATAAAATAGAGATTAAAATGATATTTTAATCGTATTTTTTTACCCCATTAATTTGAAGTATTAAAGTCTCTCCACGTAATATTTAAAAACATTTGAAAAGGAAAAAAAGTCACATATTATATATATATATATATTAACTTCTTTTTTTTTTTGGTGGTTGGTTGACATCCCCTCATCATAGTTACAGTTTTTCCCAATATTTGAATGGAAAAAAGAAAAAAAGAAAAAAAACAAAAACCTGAAAGATTTCACAAGGAATTCTACAGAAAAAATCTTACTTTGCTTACAGCTGAAGCAATGAATTATCTTTGAAATCTTTTCAATATTTAGCAACAAAGCATTCCCTTTTGTTCTTCATTTTAAAGAAAAGTATAATCTGAACACAAAAACAGTCCCATTGAAACAAAGAAATAATCAGAACCAAAACTCCAAACCACAAACTGATGATTGGAATTTCGAAAATGGTTTACAAAAATTACACAAAACCCATCAATCCAACAATCTCAAGTTCCTTGAAACGATTGATGGATCGGCAAAACGAGCAGAGAAAGACCTGCAGAGATTATCAGGCTCAGAGCTCCATTCTTCTCCATCAAAATTTAACTGATAAGCATTTGGATTATAATAAGAAGAACGCAACTCAACAGAAGAAGAACTGAAGATTTTTTTCTTCTCCTTCTTCAATTTTCTCCACAAAATCTGCCATCCGAATCGTTTGCTTTCTTGTTCATTCGAGCTCTGTCCCAACCTGATGCTTTGACTACGTGAATTACGCCATTTGATTCCCATTTTGCCGATTGAATCCCCAAATTGAAGCCTAAATTTTGAAATTTAGAACAAAAAATCAAAAGGGTCGATGAATTTAGTGTAGAAAAGTGGAGAGAAAAATGGAGGAGATCATTCGGTAATGGTTGGTTTAAAAGGGAATTCGAGATTGGTTTGTTCTTAACACAAGAAAAGAGCCGCCGAAAGAGTCTCTTTTATTCTTTTTCTTTATTTTTCGTCTCTCGAAGCAAATGCGTGTGTGGAAACAGAAAGAGTCGAGAGATGACAGCCTTATCCAATCCTATAATATTATGGTAATATTTTGGTGCATCCAATTAAAATATTTAAATAAAGTAAAAAGTAAAATTTGCTATTCAATGAGATATATAAAAATAGGTGATCTTCGAAATATACCAAATATTTTTTTTAATATAAATTCAATTTTAGTACATAGTTTCAATGGAAAAATGATGGGAGTTCGGCAATTAGGATTAAAATATAAACGTGTTGAGTGGATTGTTATTTGACTTTTTAGCCATCATTATCATGCCTTAATAATAATACAAAATTGATGAACTAGAAAAGAAAAAAGAAAGAAAATATATGTATAATATAAGAGATAGTGGATGTTTTATTCAAATATTGTAGTTTGGAGAAATATTTAGTGAATTATGGTAGTTTCAAAATTATTTAGAGATTTATTGTAGTTTGACCGTTTTTGTAGAGTCTCGAGAAAGGGAGATAAGATTAAGTCGAGTTTTCAAAACTCGATCTGTGGTTTCCAACAAGGTTTAGGGTTAAGTCAAGTGTTGAAAACTCGACACACTCATCTTGTCTCATCCATCAGACACTTTTGACCGTCCAGCCTTTAATCCTTCTCAACGCTTCACTTGCCCATTAATCCATAGGTCAAGTTTTGATATCTCGACCTACAACTTTTTAAACTCTTACCACAAGCTTCCCAAAACACAATTTTTCTCTGCCTTCCATTGCTTTCTATCTTCCGTTGCTCTCTACCCGACTTTTTCTCCTTCCAAAACTTCTTGAAAATTTGCTCTCTACCTATCTCTCTTATTCTCTTTCGAAAACTTCTAAAAAATCACTCTTCCTTTTTGGCTCTTTGTCTCTTAGATCATCTTTTATCTTATTCTTCTTCCAAGAAGTGTTACTAAATCCTCTTCTTCCTCACATTCGTCCATCAACTAATGAGGTTTGTACATTTACTCTACAAAATTTCAGTGTTTTTAAAAAATAATTATAAATTTTGTTCCTATTCTCATACCATTATATATATATTTTTTTTATATAGTTTTTTGTGTTGTTTGGGAAACAAAGAACAAAAAAGAGGTAATGTTCACTCAACAAAATTTCTAGTTTTTTTTAAATAAAAAATAAGTTATAGATCTATATTCTCATAATATTCTCCTTCTTTTCTTTCTTTCTTTTTTTTTTTTTTTTTGTAGTTTTTGTTGTCGGATAACAAATAACAAAGAAAAGAGGGATCATTGTCACTTTGAGGGAAAAAGTAAAATCACTATTGAATTTGTGAATTTACTCTTTTTTTTTACTAAGTTTTTTTTTTAATATATGTTTATATTATTCTAGATATACCATTTTAATTGCTTATAAATTGATGTTAATAGATCTATCATGTTATTTTTTTTTTTTAATAGTTGTTGAATTCAAAAATATTTATATATTGATGTTAGTATTTTTTTCTCTATATATTTCAATAATCTTATTTATATTATGTTAGACCTATCATGTTAATTTTTTTTTTTGTATATTAAATAATATTAGATTTTATTAGTATTAGTGTTATTCTTTTAGTATTAGTGCATTTTAAAAAGTTTAGTTTTTTTTTATTTAATACAATTTTTTTTGTTATATAATATATATTTCTTATAATATTCGATTGTTTTAGTATTTCAGTTTGATGTTCAAAGTTTTTTTTTTAAATTTAGTTTTTAATTTTTTTTTAATATTTTTTGTTGTTTTTGTTTGTATTTAAGTTTGACAGGTAGTAAAATAATTAGTAATGTTTAGTATTTTGTTTTTTTTTATAATATGCCACTTTTTGAGTATTAGGCATTTAAAAAAGTTTAGTAGTTCTTTTTTGTTATTTAATAAAAATTATTAGTTTTACTGATTTTTTTTATATATATTTCTTATAATATTCGATGGTTTTAGTATTTAAGTTTGATGTTCAAAGTTTTTTTTATTAGTTTTTAATATTTTTAATATTTTATTTATATTTTTATTTGTTTTTGTTTGTATTTAAGTTTGATAACTAGTAAACTAATTAGTAATATATTGTTTGTCTTTTTTTTAAAAAAAAAATGGCAAGCAAATGTTTGGGATTTATGTTGTTTACAAATGGTAATGTGATTGATGATATTGATGGAGTTGATTGTGATCAACCACATGTGAGGGTTTTAGCATAAATGTGAATAGTGGGTTTGTTTTTGAACAATTGGTTGAAATGGTAGAGATGTCACTTGGTGTAGATATGAGGGCAAATCAGTAGTATATAACACCCTAATCTAACACCATCAAGATCAATAAGGTTTATGTTATTCCCTATTCCTAATAAACAAGCAATGAACTCGATATTATCAATCACGATGTCACTCCCAAATTTAGTGTATTTATATGTTAATGTGAGTAGAGTAGGGTTGGATATAAACTTGAATGCACAACCCGTTAGTTTGTTTGAAGATCTGACTCAATGTATTGACCCTGATCCTGAATCAGTTGCACCACCCCGTGATTATGAAGATATGGTGGCTAATAATCAATACAGAGATTTTAAAACAGAAAAAGATGATGAATTTGAGGAGTTCGATTTTGATGGTTGTGAACATGGGTTACCTTCAGATACATTCAATGATTTGGATATGAATGTAATAGATAGCATTCGAGAGCAGGTGTGTTTAATTTCGGATCAACATGTTGGCATGATCTCAACAGTGAACAATCCAGCAAATGGTTGGACGACCAAAATATCACCATCGATTCTGCTTACGATATATTTTTAGCAACTTCAATAAAGAAATACAAATTCAACACATTAAAGAATTATGTTTATCGTGTCGAATGTCAGTTCCAAATTCGAAAGTTTAATAAAACCATTGAGGACATCAAATAAATAAATCGATGTTTTCTGAGTTTTTTTTACAACATTGGTATTGAATAATAAACTCAAGCATACAATGAAGGGTTCAGGTACGAATGGATGACGAAAAATCTATTAGAGTGCATAAATAAAGTCCTCAAACGAGCTCGATTTTTGCCGATAAATGCTCTTGTTCAAATAATATTCTGGCGAGATATCCTATAGATGTCGAGAGGCAGTTGTTCGTCGCACTATCCCACTCCACCCTAGAATACTACCATTACTTTGTATATCTGGATTTTATGGAGTTGTCAAATTGGGATTCATTCAGCTAGATTGGCATCTCATCACAACACTGATCGAGAGATGGAGGCCTGAGACGCATACATTTCATGTGCCAACTAGAGAGTGCACTATCACTCTACAGGACATAGAAGTGTTGTTCGGGTTACCTGTTGACGGCGAGCTAATTTCTGGAGTAATGCATGATGACTGGTTGAATGTTTGTCAACTGTTACTCCGTATGACCCCACCCGATAAAATTAAAGGATTTAGGTTAAGTTTGACATGGTTAGGGACACAATTCCATGAGCTTGCCGATGATGCAGCCGAGGAAGTCGTCTTAAGATATACACGAGCATATATACCACAGATGATGGGTGGAAGTCTGTTTTCTAATAAATCAAGTCATTTTGTTTACTTGATGTTCCTGCCATTGTTGGCCATAAATAAATTTTGTCTAATTATTTTTGGTTTAAATTTATTTTAAATATTGTCTAATCATTTTATAATCCATAAAGATCGAACAACATTAGCCTCCATGATGTTGTAAATGATCCAAACCAGGTTGTTGCTATATGCAGTAACAACGAGAGTCATATGAGGGAGATACATTATATGTACGATATACCGTTTGCTCCTCCACCAGTTCCTAAAGTAGAAGAAGATGAGTTTGATGAGGTTGCCCACAATGTGGAAGAATTGCTTCCTATGACGCAGACGCAAAGCCAAACTGGTTATGTTAGTCTGATGATGATGCCAGCATTTGGTTTAGGATATTATGATTCAGTCTTCATACTTGCATGAACATGGGCGCGGCCGAGAGCATAATGAATATTTATACTATGAAGCACTTATAGAGGTACCAGAGCAACATCAAGTTGAGAGTCGATGACGACAACTAGCTCGAAATCGACGACGTTCGCTTTGTGGGACAAAATGATTTTTTTTTTTTATTATTCTTAAATGAATGAGATACATTAAGTTGTTGTATTAATATGAACATTTTTATTTATATTTTATTATTTTCAAATTATGGAAAAAAATGAATGGAAATTTATTCTTTTCTACATCTCTTAGAGTTAAGGGTTAAGGATGTTAATTTTATTTATTGTTAAGAAATACAAGAACATTCTTTTTGTTGTTATTAAAAAATATAATAATACCGAGTACCTTAAACAAGGTAAAAGAAAAACATGTTGGAAGGATGATTTTAAAAAAATGGTAGTCTTAAAAAGCCTTTGTCAGAGTATTGAAGTAGTCCAAAATTTAAAAAAAGAATGTACAAGTCAAATGAAAAAACTACCATGTTTCTTTAAACCAATAGAGTAGGTGGATTGATATTTAATTTAATTCTTTATTTGATTGAATAGATATTAATTTATTATTACTTTTTCAAGGGGAGAATAAATGGACTTAAATTAGAAATTAATTATCCTTTTCTTATAGAAAAAGATTAAGACCTCGTTGGATTTCGTTTTTCGTTTTTGTTTTTTAAAATTAAGTCTAATTTTTCTTTGTTTTTTATCACGATTTACATATTTACTGAATATAATGGTTGAATTTTTAACTAAATTTTAAAAATAAAAATAAATTCTCAAAAGCTACTTTTTTTAATTTTTAAATTTTGACTTGATTTTTTAAATAATTAATAAAAAGTAAATAATAAATGAAATTTTTTTGAAATGAAAATAGTGTTTATAGACTTAATTTTAAAAAATAAAATAACCAACGAAACCTTTGGAAATTGCACATCTTAAAATTTATTTATAAACCCATGATTAAACATGAGAAATAATATTCTGGTTGAATTTTTATTCAAGAAGGGAAACTGTTTCAAACACAATTTTCTAAGACTACCCATGTCAGCACCAAAAATAAAATATAATACGTCTATAGCACCTACCCTCTTCAAAATATTTAGGCCTAATCAATTGACATTTTATGAAAATTTATTTTTGACAATTTGTTCCTATCAACTCTTAAATCGATAATTTCAATAATGCCATTGTACTCAGCACGCCCACACACACACAAAAAAAAAAAAAAAAAAAAAAAAAAAAAAAAAACATTCATGTGACTTTTGAAAATTTAATTAATTAATCACAATACATTTTCATCTCTATTATATTAAAGGAGATAAAGCTTATAATAAATTTTAGATTTTTTTCCCCTTTGATATACATATACTTCTAGTAGGAAATTCCATTATATATTAAAGTTAATGAAACGTATTAAGCTTTAAAATGTTCTTCGAGATCTCAATAAAAACCTTTACATAAAAAATTGATTTTAAGATACAATCAATTTTTCAAACTAGCTAAATTTTCAAAAAGGATTTTTAAAACAAACCATAGAATCTTTCATCAAATGAAATTTTAAAATTTAAAACCATAACTTAAATTTGAGCGAATTGCAAAAACTATAATGATAGTTGCAATTATACACTCAAACTTTCAATCGTAAAAATTGAGATCCTAAACTTTTACAAGTGTTAAAATTGGAGTCTCATGCTTACAATAATCTTCAAAATTGAACCCACAAATAATAAAAATTGAACCCTCAAACTTATACAAATGGTACAATTAATACAATTATGTAAATTTCAAAGATAAATTTGACCAAATTTTAATACTTATATAAATCTGATCGCACAATTCTAAAATTGAAAATTTAAGAATATAATTATAACTACCACCATATTTTAGGGTGGTTTTTACAAATTTTTCTGATTAAAATTTCATTCTTTAAAAAGAAAAGAAAAGATACAGCCAATAAATTAAAGGATGACCAAATCATCAACGGCTCATCATATGCACCCACACCAAGCTTCAAAAGAAAAAAAAAATCAAGTACTAACAACCATAAGCCTCCATTTTCATTATTTGCCATAAAATAAGTATTTAATAATGTGTGGGATCCATAGAATAAAACAATGTAACATGTGTGACAGATGCTGAATGAAAGAAGTTGGTAATAAAAGAAGTATATACCAACGTAAACATACACGTTGACCTACACCAAAGTACCAAGTTGAACTTCCAAAAATAATTTCATCCACCAAAATTTCCAATTAAATTTAAACCGCGATTAGAAATGATTTCCAAAGAACTAACCCCTAGTTTGGAATGCAAGGATTTGAGTTGATTTCAAACCATATGTGATGTTTCAATAGCTTAAAATAGTAAGAGATTTGAAACCAATTAAGATTTCAAATCTTGTCTTTTTTTAAAAAAAAAATATGTTCCAAAACTATCAGATTTAGGTGGATTTTAAATTAAAAAAGTAATTTCTTTTTATTTTACCCCTATTACGTTAACTAAAACCCACAAGATCTTTTTTATACTATAGCTAAAACTTTCCAATATCTTTTTTATACTACGATAACTAAAACCCTCTCAACCTTTCTACTTTATATCATTTTTGTTTCAGTTGTTCTTCCAGCTTCTCTACATTATTTTGCCAGGTTAGTTTGTAGTTCGTTTTTTTTTTTCATATTTGGTTTTTTACTTTGTTAATGGTTGTTTTCTTACTTTCTTTTAATTTCTCATGGGTATCCAAACAAGAAATTTTAATTTAAATGATTTCAGATCAATTAGATTCCAAATGCACATGATAATTTGAAAACATTTCCTGGGCCAAACATAGCATAAATTCTAAGCTAAAGCTTAATTTTTTTACCACTGAAGATAACTCTAAATAAGATGTGATTCCTAACTGCGTTATCTGATGCTTCCTACTCTATAAAACTACAATTACCTGATGCACCAAAACTAATTAGATATAAGTTGTCATCAAAATCAAAACTAAAAAGTGATTTTACCAGAGGCCAAGAAGAACGCCATGGATAAATATTTACCCTCTCAAATACTTGCTGGTTCAGTGTTTAGAATAAATATGTGAATTCCATATAAACTCATCACCCATAATGGGACACCAGTAAGTATTGATATAACCAACCATGTCTCCACATGCACAGCTGTCTTGATTCCAAAGCCTCAAAACTTACCAAGAAATTTCATCTCATTAAGTTCCTCGAAACGTTTCGGCTGATCCTCGAAAAGCTAGGACCTCATCCAACCACTGTCCGCTCGTTTCTGCGAGAAGATCATATTAATTCACTCATTCGATAAACACACATTCTGAAACATTCGATGGGTATAATATAGAAAAACAAAACGATTCTTGGTTTAACGAAAAGAAAACAACAAATTTATCACGCAACAGAAAAGGGGTATATATTTTATGTTTACCAATTTACAATTGCCGATTTATCCACTTTGATGACTTGCCAGAGTAAAGAGAACTAAGTCTATCATCTCTGGTACTTGTAAGAGTAAGGTACTCCCATGATTCAAAATGTGCTAGATCAAAAGGATTTCGGCCCTGTTTGAAAATATTTGCCAAATATAGCATCTGTTAGGCCAATGGAGCTCATCTAGATTTCAGCTTGCTCTGGAGTTTTCTTAACTCCTCCTCTTGTTGCTAGAAGTAAAAAATAACAAATGCTGGTTAAGAAAGATACCAAATTCACGATAACAATTCATCATTTACGTTCAGTAGATTGAAATTTAAACCTTGAACAACTTTTTGCAGACAAGTTCTGATCTTTCTTGTAGTAAACACCATTCCATGGCCATGTCATATTCTACTGTATTTGGCTGAGAACAATGCGAAGTTGATACAGCTTCTTTCTGGGAAATAACCAAAAAGCAACGAATAGATGAAGAAACGGGGCAGTGAATTGACAGGAAGGTTATAATTATAAATAGTGTAATCGGTGTATTTCAGAGAAACTGAGAAAGAGCCACACATTACCATCTCACGTTGCATTTGATGTCTAAGCTTATCAATACTGTGATGCCCAAAAAAAGTTTGTTTCTTTGACAGAAGATGAGGAGATGCAAAGCTACCGACAAGAACGCTGAAAAATACAAGGAAAAGAATTAGTTGGGAAAGCTATATAAAACACCTTTTGAGCTATTTTTACTGCTTGTTTGATGTTAGTCTCAGGTAAGTTTCAGACTATATCTGCATTTATTCACATTGTAGAAATCAAGCAGTTTAAATAAAACAAAAGATTTTAACAAATTATGAATGCATCATCAAATTCGGTAAATTTGTATAGAAACAAAGACAAACAAGGAGTTTCACGAGACGATTGAAGCCCAAGACCCGAGGAGACAGCTAGGATCACAACAACAGCAGCAGCAGAAGAAAAGCCAAAATGCGCTGAGATGCCAACAAGAAGGAAGCCAGAAGACCCAACAATGAAGCATTGAGACAGTCTTGTAGCGTCTCAATGCTACAACAAAGGAAGCACGGACAAGAATTGAATTGTAAAGTCTCAATTATGAATGGAAAAATGCGCTACAAAGGCTAGCACATTGAGATCTCCCCCTAGTGTCAAGAACGACATTTATAAGATTGAAGCTCATGCATGCTGAAAAGGAAGAGGATCTTATCGGGAGAAACTTCTAGATTGAGATGTTTGCTTTTGAGGACAAGGAGACTATTGGAGCAGAGGGGGAAAAAACTTTGAAGTTTGAGATCGTGGATTTTCAGTACAGATGATTAACATGTCCAATTTAGTTTTTCTCCTTTCCCTTGACTCTTTGTATCTCAAGGTATTTTCCATTAGATTTGAATGTTCATTCTTGAATATGAGTAGTTAAACATTTAGTTCTTAGCGGTTGATGTAGCCATTACACATTATGAGTTGAACAGTTGATTGTCTTGACTCATTAATGTATCTGGTGTGAAAACCAAAGGCTTTGATGAATCAAAAGTGTTTATTAGCTTTCAAATGAATGATCTAGCCCCCTATTTATAAGGCAAGGATTACAACTTAGGCTAACTAACTAACTGGCCGGTTATTAATAGGTAACTGGTTAACAATTTGTTTAAAAGACTTAAAAGCCAAGCTAAGTACATATAAGATACATCAGTATCTATGTGTTTAGTGCCACTGATCTCTTGATAACAGATTATTTTATTTTAGAGATATCTTATGGTCGAGAGAAGCAGTCTAGATTATAACTGAAGTAGTTTAAAATTGAAAGATTTAGGATTTCATTAGAAGTGGCTGAAAGAAGTACACATAAGGCCTTTTTTCTATTAAAGAAACTGAATAAGGATATTAGTTGCTTAACTGGTAGGTCCTCATGAGGGACTATTATTTGTACCTTCTTGAATTACAGAATAATTACATGTTTGGTCTTGGTTGTTTGGTTCTTTCCCAAGGACTTTTTCTCATTGATATTTCCTTTAGAATTTACTATTTGGTTGCTTGATTTTAGTATTTTAAACCATCATTGATTGTTTGTCTAAATAAAATTGGTTGCTTGATTTTAGTATTTTAAACCATCATTGATTGTTTGTCTAAATAAAATTGGTTGATTGTATTCTAAGAAGCATGGACAAGGAGCCACATGGCAATACGCCAATTCAAAAACTAGAACACAGACACATGGGGATACACTTTTTTTATTAGTATCTTTTTAAGGATATATATAAATTTAACATAAATTACTAAATGGACTCCACTAAAACAGAACATAAAATGTCAAATTAATATAGGTGTCTTTAGGTTTCTAACTTCAGTATTTTATGTTTATGTTTTTTTAAAAAAAAATCTTTGGTTAAACAAATGGATTTTCCTTTTGTTTTTCGTTTTTTTTAAATCTTCGTTTATCATATAATGATTTGAGCTTTAAATTTGACTCCAACATAAAAGTTTGGACCATTTTCTCTTCAAAAAATTTTCTAGGCGTATACAAAATGTCCCAAACATGTTCCCATGTATCTAAAATTAAAAATATATATAGAAAAATAGGACATGTAAATTTGTGTGTGAGACGTGTCTTGAGTGTGTCCGAACGTGTCAAACACGGACACTCTACCTAAAATGGAGTGTCCGTACTTCATAGATTGTATTCATGGTACTAAAGTGAACTAGCACACCAGTTTTGAGGACAAGACCATTACACTCATCATCGATATCAAAACTTGACCTATACACTTACGATATGCAATTTTCTACAAGATATTCAACAGTATAGACCTTAGAAGTTGACAGGGACTCAATTAGTGTGGGGCGGGGGTTATACCCATTATCTTTAAGCCTCTTTCATCGGCCAAAGCAAAGACGCACAACTGTAAATGTGTTTACCAATATAAAAAGAATGTGATTCTGTATCATTCTATCTGCAGGTTCTAAAATAGATGACCAATAATGGCAAATGTGCCAAACTAAAATGAGCACAGTAAGAGGGGAAGACAAATATCAAGGTAAGAGGGGAAGACAACTATCAAAATAGTTACTGCCACAGTGAATTCAGAAACTGCCAATCACCGATCTAATGACACTGACACATCAAGGCCCAAGGGCTGGCATGTTAAACTAGTCCAGATGAGCAGATGCTTTCGAACAATAACACTCACACTTTAATGAGAAAGATCATAGAGGAGAGGACCAATGGAATAAAAAAGATTATCTGAAAGTAATAGCAGTAAAGACTATACTTCTATTTTTAACACAGTATACTGAACCCAAACTTACCTTCCATTTGAAAGTAATAAGCAACCTTCATCCAATTTTCTAACCACTTTCTCTGCTGCTTCCTTGGTTTTGAATACAACATAAGCTTGACCTACAAAATAATATGGGCAAAATTCTCAAGGAACTCAAACAACAATAACAAAATTTCAAAAGTGCGGCCAATTCATCAAGATTATATGCAACGGACCTATGTGAGGCATAGAAATTGCAGTTCGCTGAATCATCTTAGCTGTACAACTCTCGTTGAAGGCATGCCAGACAATATCCTGAATGTTGCACAGAAAGGGATATCTAACTTAGATGTAAAAACCCCATAGGCCCAGATAAATAATTTTATTTATGGTAATTGAACTGGTTTAGAAAAGAATATACCATGGCAAAAATATAGTTTTGGTCCCTAAAATTTGTGATTAGTGTCTACTTGATCCTTGAAGTTATAAAAGAGACATTTTGATCCCTGAAGTTTGAAAAGTAGTTCTAAATGGTTCCTAAGTTAATGATGGCCATTAGTTGACCATTAGCATTGGATTGGGGGTCTCGTGGGAGAAAAGAAAATAAAAACCAATAGCAATAGAGAGAAATTTGAGAATGGATGCTATACCACAAGATTTGATGAGTAGGAAAAGGGGCAGTGGGGTTGTTTCTGTCATCGAACTTAGTATAAATTGCCATCTAATTAATTTCGCAACCCAACAATGCACGCAACTTATTTAATCAACTAACAGTCAACTTAAGTTAATGGACCATATTAGAACCATTTTTCAAACTTTGGAGAATCTGTCTGTTCTGAAATCTCATGAACCAAAAGTGTATTTTGTTCAAAGTAGCACACCACATCAATTAATCAAAGTAAAGAATTGGTTTTTACCTCCACTTCACCTGAAGTGTAAGCAGGATCCAAATTCTGAATCAGAACAAGCGTTCCTTGTTCATGTGCATCTTTTATTCTTTCTTCCCACGGCTGGCATAGAGATGATTAGTTTAATTAGTTTAGAATAATAATATCAAACCATAAAAAGAGCAAGATAAGCACATCTCAAGAAGTGGCCACGTAAATGGGATCTATTTAGTTTTTAGGCACAAAAACAAGAAATTATTCAGCAATCAATAGGGTGAAAAGAAATTAAAAAATGAGAAGAAAGCCTCAACCAACCTAATGGAAGATTACAAAAAGATAATTTAATTTGGCACAAAAATTTGACTGGTTGTAATCACAAAAAAGAGGTTGTAGTTAGCATTGCCACCAAATAAACTATAAAAAATTACCCACGATGACTTCTTTCTGGATATTAAGGAGGTCCAACTTTTTTCTCTTTCAACACCTACAGGTTAAAGGGGCCTTGTTTCTTCTTCGGTTCTTCCCTTTGTGAATATTTCAGCTGTAACCATGTTAGTTAGAAAACCTTTCATGTTCTCAAGATTTTTCCACCCAGAACACATGGTCATTACTTTCCAACTCTCTGGAGAATGTAGGATAAGTGGAATATTGATGAGAGTGGCAGAGCAACTACCTAACCAAACAACGGCCGACCACTGAACTGAAAAGGAAAATGTGATATCCTTGAGATCTTAGCCCTTATTGCTCATCTCGGATCTACTTTGTACGGAATCATTCAATTAGTAATTATTGCTGATCTCATCTTGGTTCTACTACTTAGCTGAAAGAATCTTACTAAATTCGTATGAATCTTTTTTGTGCTCATTAAAAAGAAAAGGGAGTAGAAGCCTGGAATGGCGGCTATTTAAACTCCAAAATTGGAAATAATTAAACAACTAAATGAATGTCTAGAAACAGCAAAAGACAAATAAATCTCTTGGAATGACTTGCAGTCAAACAAAGATAGTAGAATAAGAGGATCTGACATTAAAAATATGAATAATTAAAATGATATGCGACCAAAGAGTGTAAGATTGACTTACAAGTCCCTTGAACCATCTGCTTCTATCCTGTTCAATTGTTGAAAATTATAACAATCAGAACCTTAAAAATCATCTCAATAGAATTTTTGTACCAAAATAAACAAGAAGACACATCGGGCCATTGTAAAAGGATCCATATTCCACTACAGTTTCCATTCTAAATAAACATGGAACTTTTGAGAATATGGAATCCTATCAAGTAAAACTTAAAATGGGTTGGACCCGGTGGACATGAGCATTAGTTCCAGTAATAACCACAATTAACATGAGCCAAATCCAGTGCTTCATAGCCTAAACAAAATGCTACCAATGGAAGCAATAAGAAACTGAATGAGGTAGATACCGAGTGTTCAATCATATTCCATATCTGCTAATTGTATATGTCAAAAGACCAAATGGATTATACTATATTAATTATTATGTTTCCCAAATTTTTTTTTTTTATTTTAATGAGAAACTAAGATTCATTGAGAGAAATGAAAGAATACAAAAGAGCATACGGGAAAAAAAAACCCAACAAAAGGAGTCCAATCACAAGCTAAGGAAAAAAAGGGCTAGGACTTGGCTAAAGTAAGAAATGAAATAACAATACTAGAAATACAACTTACAGCATCTGGCCTTCTAGTAACTTCCACAACTTCACCGTCTATTTGGGAAGAGGCCTTTAGGTTCTTGCCATTAGAAATCTTTGTTGGCTTCTCATCTAGCTTGGGCTTTTTAATAAGGCTATCTTTGGTTTCATGAGAATCTTTTACATTTTTGCCTCTGGAAGCATCTTCAGAAACAAGAACCTTAGGTGAGGAAGCCAGGGTGTCACCATTGTTGCGATTGAGACCAAGCTTTTGAATGTCACTCTTGGTCTTTCCATGAGATAATTGAACAGAACCATCTAGTTTTGCCTTTTTCACCGGCCTATGTTCATCTTCAGCAGATCCCCTTGGACTTTTAACTCTACCTTCAACATCCTTAGCTAGTGCTTTAACATCTTTACTGGGCTTCTCTTTAGTATCAATTTTAAGCTTTGGAGGGGCCTTATCATCCACGATGTTTTCTTGTTTAGTACAAGTTTTAGCCATTCCATTTCCTCCCTCGATCGCATGTGCACCAGACTTCTCTTCATTGAAGGATTTCTCTATAGGCCCCTTCAAATCAACATTTTCCTTTGTGGACTTCTCAGGAGAGTTGTCATTAGTCGTCAAAGTTAATTCTCCATTAGAAGTGTCCCGAGCAGAAGGATCTTCTAATTCAGTATTTACAATTACAGTGCCACTTGCATCTTTCCCATCCTTATCGGTCCTCTTCACATCTTTTGATGAATCTAGTTTATTAAGTAAAAGTTTAACTGCAATTGAAAAAGAAACAAACGATTTTGTGATCAGAATATAACAACAAACCAACCAAAGGTCAAACTATTGAAAAAAGTTTTTGAAAAACTGAACTCAAACCTTCTACTCCAGCAATTTTATCACATATCTCATTGCAGAGCTCTAATTTTCCAACATCAAATGTACGACAAAATACAAAATCAGCCTTTTTGAGTGCTTCATCTGAAGGTTGTGGATTTCTGCTGTCATTTGAAATGCAGAGAACGTTGCACTTTCCAGCAATTACTTCCTGGTTTGAGACACAAAATATATGGAAATGCACTATTGCGGAAAAATAATAATAATAATTAAAAAACAGTCTCACTCACTCACATACACACACAATCCATTCCTTCAATCGAGTTTTTTCTTTCTTTTTTAACAAACTCATTGATATAAAGCCAGCACTTTCAAAATGCAAAACACACCCCAGTGCAACAAGAATCTTAATTACCATAAGGCTATTGTGGAGTGAGCATACTTTGCTAACAAAATCATTTGCAATAACAATTTTTTTTATTTTTTATTTAACAATAAATAAATATCATTACTAAGAATTTTGTGTATATAATAAACTAATATCATTTGCCTTTTACTGATTTTATTGCTTACGGTTAAACTAGCTTGATCACCTAGGTTAGCATACTTTGTTCAACCTTTAGTATTCATTTACTCTTATTGCATTTATTGTTTATTGTTAAACTAGCTTGATCATCAAGGTTAGCATGAAGACTACATAAAAATATCACTAAAACAATTCAATTTTCAAAAAGAGAAAATTAGAAAAAGAAGACAGATGAGTTTTCTAAAGAAATAGTAAAAAGTAATGGTTAAACAGAATATTAAATAAGATTTATGAAACTAAATAAAGATGAAATTGAATTTAGCTGAAGTAAGTAGGGCTGCTTATAACACCTTGTGTCACCCTTGCCATAGGCTGACACCTGGACGTATCTCAAAATCACTAGATAAAATGAAAGAAAAACAGAGGCAACATAGGAGGAGGGAAAAAATAACAAAGGAAAGTCTGGAACTGCAAGAGCAGAAAGAAAGAAAAAGCTCACAAACTACACAATTACAATGAAAGGCTTCATTTTATTTATTTTTTTAAATAAAGAGATAGAATGATCATAAAATTCCTTCTGACAGCTCTCCACATCTCTAAAAACCCACCTATTCAGTGTTTTAAAAAGCCCTCTTGGGCGTGTGCCTAGGTGCACCAAGGCTCAAAGCAAAGATTTGGTGCCTCGCCTTCAAAAGGTGGGGCTTGCAAAATAAGGCACGCCTCAGACGTGCGCCTTTTGTGAAGCCCCAAGGCCAAAAGCCCTAGGGCTTGGGGCTTTTTCATTAGGGTTTCCTTTTTTATTAAGTAAAAAAAATCAAATGTACTGAGCCTAAAGGCAAAATTTCTAGTGTTTAGGGGTCTTTTTTCCATATTTACATTTCAAGTATGCTTTCTCTTCTCAATGTAGTATTTTTATATATAGTGCGCCTCATTTAAAGAGAGAGAGAGAGGGAGAAGGGGGAAAAAATTTTAAAAAATAATAAATAAAACACCACGTCTCCTATTTCTCTCCAGCCCAAAATTTCATAGAAACATAAAGAAAGCAACATGCCAAAGCATCATCCTCTATTTGAAAATCTCACACAATGTGCTCATGACTTTCTGAGGCCTCCCACACGCTAAATCATTTAGACCCCAAAAGGATAAAAGATGGTGCTATGGTTAGTGGTGTTAATTCACAAATAAAAATTTGCCAAGCAAATAATTAAATCTTCTATGAAATGTATATCTTCTAGAGAAAGGAGAACAAAGAGAAAGTGTGGTGGGACTCGCATAAGAAACCAGCTACACAAAAACTCCTCATAAGGGCTAGGGAATCATAAATGAAAACTCCTAGCCCCATTGAATTAAAAATGGCCAAAAAAGAGCTAAAGAAACATTCAAGTGGTTTAACGCAAAATTAAACAATAAGGAATCCTCATAATGAATAAAGACAACAGCCACAGAGAAAACATAGATGGGGAGAAAATGATAAGAGACCAGGAAAAAGATGACTGCAAGTGTTATCATACAAGGAGAACATTGAGAAGTTCGGCTTAATATTATCCTTGAATGAGTACCCTTTTGTCATCATAATTCATATGAGGAGAATCTAGGCCATGAGCATCGAAAGGAAAAAGACGATGAAAGGTGATTCATACAAGGAGAATATATAGAGAATTCATGCTCAAAGTTACAACTTACAAGAGATGAAGGTTGAGCGAAATCCTGATATACCCATGCACTCATTAACCATCACTTAAATAGACTATAATATAATCCTATTTATAATTGTTTCATAATTTTTACCAATGACTTGCAATTACCAAGTGAATTTTTTTTCTTATACTACTTCTTCTTCTTCTTCTTCTTTTGTTTTTTTTTTTTTTTATGAAAAACCAAGAGTACTATTTCGACATACAAGATCAGTGAATCAGGAGAAAGACTATGTTGCCATGAAATAATAAAGGAACAAGCTAAAAATTACCAGAGAATTAACATTGGCAAGCCCAACACCATCGCCGGATGCCAAAAATAATTCATTATCCCGTGTGTCTTCAGCTCCAAGATAATTAAGAATCTCACAAGATCGAAAAAACCAAAGAATTTTTACTTTCTTTGTCTTATCAGGATTCTGCCATATTTTAACAAGTTTACCAATATAGGGTTCTGGTTCACCTTCCTTATATAGGTAGACAGAGTCGTAGAGAAAATATTCTACACCATCGTAAGTAAAAGATTCATAAAAGGTCACATCCTTCTTCTTCCCACCAATTCCTTTCTTTTTGCCCCATTGAAATTCAACGTTCTCCACTTGCTCTGTTTCTACCATAATACCAAAGCAGGCCTCCTCCAATAAGAAATGCGGCTGCAACTAAAGAAAATAACACATCATTTTATATCTTCACAAATTATAAAAGGAATGCCA
Organism: Benincasa hispida; assembly: GCF_027475165.1. Classification (NCBI taxonomy): domain Eukaryota; kingdom Viridiplantae; phylum Streptophyta; class Magnoliopsida; order Cucurbitales; family Cucurbitaceae; genus Benincasa; species Benincasa hispida. Next base: position 72,780,635 of record NC_143486.1, read on the forward strand.
ATAAAAAGTAATATGATTAACCAGTTTTCCAGATGATTTAAAACATATAGATATGTGACTATAATATGATGCATGCATCCACGAATAGATGCCATATTGATTAGTTGAATATAGCAGATATATCGACATGACTAGGTTGCATAAAAAGAAAAACTGCAACCCAATTAAAATAAAAACCCTAAAAATTATAAATTCGCATAAGAAACATAACAAGCTACTTCAACTTCAATTTTGTTTGAAGCATATCCTGAAATCAATTTCACTTGAACAAACAGAAATCCGAAGTCCGAGCCAAGGAAGAAACGATATTTCAGTACTCGACCATGAATTAAAATAAAAGTAAAAAGTTTCGAATTGAGAAGTTCAGAACTCCTCCATGCCCTAGTGTTTCTTTCAGCACATAAAATACAGAAACCAGCGCGACATTCATCCAACATTCCAATACTAGTCTAGCCCTAACTTCAAGGCCAAACAAGAATGACAGAACCATAATGTAGACAATTTTTTACAAATTTACAGACAGAATCGTTTTGATACCTGAGAGCGACCATGAAAGGTGAAAGAAAATGTCTGGAGATCCCCAAGGCTATAAAGATGGAAGGAGCTCGAACCACAAAGACCGAAATTTGGAGGGAAATTAACAGTTTACGTAAACTCACTCATGAAGTAGAACCCAGCATAAAACCCTAACCTGCGTTCGTGCAGCGCGTGCAGCGCGTGGTGAATTGGCATGTAAAACACTTTCAGTTGGAAGGAACTGAAAATTGGGGCTTTGTGGACTTTCTCCGAACAACTTGGGCCTCCGACCTTTTTTTGCCACCCTCGTCATTCGGCGGTCGCCCAAGTCCAAACTCAATAACTAACATTTTTTTTTATTTGGGTAACCATTTATTTTTTTTTATTTTTAAAAATTAAATCTATTTCATCTGGATCCATAATCAATCGCCTACTTCTTCAATATAATTATTGAATTCTTAACCAAATTTTAAAAACAAAAACTATTTTTTTATTTCTCAAAATTTAGCTTGGTTTTTCAACCATTGATGAAGAGTAGATAACAAAAGAAGAAATATGGATATGGAAGTCGTGTCCTTAGGCTTAATTTTGAAAAACAAAAACAAAAAATAAAATGGTTACTAAATTGGACCATGATTTTTTGTTTTTTATTTTTAAAATTAAACTTATTAACACTACTTTTACCTTTAAATTTATTCCTTTGTTATCTACTTTTTACCAATAGTTTAAAAGACAATCCAAAATTTGAGAACTAAAAAAAGTAGTTCTTAAAAACTTGTTTTTGTTTTTTAGAATTTGGCCAAGAATTCAATCATTGTACTTCCAAAATATGCAAATTGTTATAAAAAAAAAAATGGGGATGAAATAGACTTTCTTAACTTTCAAAAACCAAAAACAAAAAATTGAAATGGTTACCAAATAAGGCCTAAGCAACTAAGTAGGATTGGAGATAGGGTCGGTCCGGGGAGGGGAAGGGTCCCCCATCCCCGGCCTCGACCCCGTGGGGGAAAAGGCGAGGATGGGGGCAGGAATTCCTCGTCGGGGTCCCCGCGGTGAACCATTTCCCAGTTCCCTGCGGGGATTCCTCTGTTAATTCCCTGCAGGGATTCTCTTGTTAACATTTTTTTAATCAAGTCAATTAAATTGCACTAATTTAATAGACTAATTCATGAAATAAACATAATTTAGAATCTCACAAGTCAATTAAATAAGTTTACAACTTATATTAAATAAAGTTCGAGTGTTGGAAGTCAATTAAAGTCATGTCTTATACAATTACAAATACAACAACCACAATCATAAATTGCTCTTGACCGATGTCTTCGTTTCAAATTTTCCTCCTTTCTTGACATCGTCCCATCCTTAGTTGTGATCATTATTCCCCTATTTAAAATAAAATTAACAAATAATTCACAAAAAAGTAACTAGACAACAAATTTTAAAATTGGTCATAAAAAAATATGTTAATCCTTGAGCATACCTCATGAAGGAAATTAGATACGAGGATTTCCATGAACACCGGAATGATCATTCCAAATTACAGTCGTATATGAACCTAACAATTACAATCACAAACGGAAACATATGATTATACATAAAATACATAAATTATAGCATGTTATACAACAGATCAAGGACAAGAGCAACACACTTTTGAAGACTCATCTTCAAGCTCTTTGATCACGAACGCTCAATCACAACAACACACGAACGCTCAATCACAACAACACACGAACGCTCATCCAACACGACCGCTACACAACACAAACACCGCGCACTCAAACTAAGCGATCGCCAAAGTCACGAACACCCCAAACACCACGAACGGTGTCACACCACCTCCCAAATTACCCTCTTAATCTGGAAGATAATATGACAATGGTAGTTACTAGCCCTACTACCAGCACTCACCACCTTAGCCTTCTAACCTAAATACCAACCTATTAGACATTAATAATCTACGTATACAATATGCCTCCATAAGGTTCTACATAAGATTATATAAACACATGCAAACAGTCCTGACATAATATTTACAGGAAAATATTCACAGTTCGCCCCAAACATCATTAACAAAGCCCTAGTCCCTCTTAAAACATGTGTACATAAACAGACCATCAACTTAAGTTCTTGTTAACAAGCAGGACCTTTCAGTGGCAAGCAGCAGCAAGATCAACCTTGAGGAATTTGACTGCTACCTGGAAAAGAAAAACATAGAAAATCTGTGAGCCAGTAGCCCAGTGAGTGATTATAGAATCATATTACTCCATGCATTATATCACTATAAACAAGTAAATATATCGATGAGCATCTCAAGCAACTTCCCCTAAACATAAACATGGATAACCATTCATTTTACACAATTAAACATCATTATTCCTTAGTTGAGAACGAGCCTACATCGCTCTAGCTCCCAATGTCTGCTACCGGCTAAGAGACCCATACTTCGGCCTCCCTTTGGTGGTATATGGCTAGGAGACCCATACTTCGGCCTCTCATTCAGAACTACCTACGTGCACGTGGAGTTTTCTAAGTACTGTCAATACCTTAGGTACTATTACCCAGATACCTTCTTCGTGTCCTTCAGTATCGGGTTATTTCCTAGCATCAATTAAGTTTCATTGCATGCCATTTACACAAGGACTCATTCTATCATAGCCTTCCTCCATAACACATGCTTCAACATTAGAAACTTAACTTTTGTAATAAATTCACAACATACCTTGGCCTGCGTTAAAACATATACAAGTCGGAAGAGATACACTAAGCTATTCATTAAACATTTGTTGCTTGAGAAAATATAAATTCATCATCAACATCACTATAACTTACATGGTCTTTTATGCATAAGTATCGAAAGTATTAAGTTCATTTAGTCACTCACAGCTCGTCGGGGCTCTTAATGGTCTATACGCCTCAACTAGCTCTTCTTGACTTGAAAGGACATAATTTTCTGTTAAATTCCTTAGAATTATCAGCAAAATACCTTAGATAGTTTGTTTACTAATGAAACTTTCGTCAACAAAATCTGTGAGTTCATCCTCATGAGCGAGATCAAGCATTTCACTAGCAAGTCTTCAAGCTAGCAAGACTTACCTTCTCTAGCTAAATTTACTTCCTTACTAACGAGATTTAGCTCAAAGTTCCAGCGAGATTTAGCACAAAAATCAGCGAGATTATCATCCTGAGCGAGATCCTCATCCTTCTTATCTCGCTCTCGCTCTCTACGTTGAGCTGTTTGCTTGATCTTCCCAAGCAGTTGCCTGCTTATGCACATATTTTCTGTTTCAATTTAAAAAATCCATAACTCAAAATCTAGAACTCTTTTCAAGAAACTTCCTTCTACAAACTTGTCTAGAATTGAGTTAACTTTATTACTTTAAAATATAAGCTAAAAATCCGTTGTAATTTGGCATGGAGCTTCCAATCTTCACATCAAGCCCTGATTAATCCGAGATTCTATCCCTTCGGCAAATTCTTCACTTTTTGTTCTTCTCCTTTTGAAATCTTTCTTCAGCAAGACAATTTCGAAAACTAGATTCTCCCAACTTTCAAATGGTACTGATTTTGCTTAATTTGCTCATGCCAATTGCTGAAACCAAGCTTTTGAAATTCTACTTCTTTTTATTCTTCCTACCGCCTCCCAAGTTCAATGATGAAACTGCCACATCACCCCGCACTTAATGCTTCCAACCAAAACCAATTTGTGAGCTCCTTCATTTAATGTGTTTTTCCTCCCCTTGGCTAAACATGCTTATCTAGGAAACTTAGAGTTCGGGGTTTACAAACGGCCTCCATAGAACCTCGACAGTGTCGAGTTGAGTATGACACTATCGAGAAGGTTACCTTGGTATTCTCGATGTGAGAATCCAGAGGGTGGGCTTTGTGTAGACTTGGTTTAGACATAAAACTGAAGGAATCACAATCGTGTAAACGATTGAGCAAGTGGAAGATGGAAAAGCTCTGCGATCGTTTAGCTCATCGCTCAGCTGAGTGTCTATCACCTAATAACACTCCACGATCGTTTAGTTAACTCCAAGTTGTTGCTTAGTAAATCTCATTTACTTGACATCTTCCTGTGAAAATTTTTCCGATATTGGAAATCTCAAAACAACATTATTTACACAACTTACTAAAATTAGGAAAACATTTTCCTTTTTATCTCATGGTTACCATGAAACTACCAATAACCTCCCACTTAATTGGTTATTAGAGAAAAAGAGATAATTATCCAATAATTAATATTATTATAAATATAAATGATAACTAACTTACCATAATATATTTATAACCTATAGTTTTAATATTTCATCTCATGAAACATATAAACCATAGCTTTTTTTCTATTCCATGACACTTAATGTAAATTTCATTTACATTAATCCTCTATTTGATGTATCCCATACACCATACCGTCTATATCATATATAATCAAATTACCTCTTGTCAATTTGAATATTTCAAATCAACACCAAGAACTGATCCTCAACTTGAATCCATTGAGCTACCAAGGGGACCTTATGGACCTGTAGCTCGAAGCTCCAATTGTACGTGAATAACTGACTAGACTCTTTAGTCACGGGATCCACTATCTATTAACTGCCAGGCACTTCACTAAAGATCGACAGTTGAATTCTCCTTACCACATATATTATGTGTCCATCTTAACCAATCAACAGTGCGACAACATTTCACAGATCTCTCGTAAGTACAACTCGACCAATAACCGTTATACCCCTGTAGTTACATCTAACTCTTTAAGTACCACTGATCCCTCTAATGAACATAAGTCATAGTCCTACTATGATTGAGTCCTCTCTTCCAAAGAGAATTTGCGGCCACTATGTTCAAGCCCCAGAATCAACCCTTAAAGGATCAATCTCTCTACTTACCCCTGCTTCGGGGAAGGAGTGAATTCCATCTTGTGTATTGAGTTCCCAGCTCCCAAATCAGACAAGTCCCCAAAAAGGTAAGCATGTTGAGTGTTGGGGTTGATGCCCTAAAGTCTCGTGTCCTGTAGTTTGTAAACAGTTTGTATGAACACTTGTGTTGTATAATATATGATATTTACTTCACATCTTGTTTTTTGCTCAGTTGCATGTTTTATTTGCTTTACCACAAACTAATAAACATAAAATCCCTGATTATCTATATGTTACTCAAGCATGTATGTAGTGACATACAAGTGGATCATGTTTTAAGAGATAACTAAAATGGTTTGTAGTATATGGATATATGAGGGAAACCTTATCCTGGTAACGCTATGGATGTGGCCCGCTTTGTGAAACGGTCACAAGTGTTGTGACTTGTCATGGATGGTCTGATCCTGATCATTCGTGTTGGGGACATGTGAGCGAAGGCGTCCTATACAAAGAGTTTGTATAAGACCTGACCACGAAGTGTTAACGTTTCGTCATATAACACCGTTCATGATATAAACTTCACTTCACTAGGATGACCATAGGTAACATGACCTCAATCCTGAGTGAGTTGGGAACTTCTGCCATTGAAGGCGGCCCTTTGATTTATATGGGTGCGAGTGGCCAGGTTGCCGATTCAAACCTACCATTTTGGGGATTCGTCTGATTTGGGAGCTGGGAACTCGGCTATACAAGATGGAATTCACTCCTTCCCCGAGGTAGGGGTAAGTAGATAGATAGCTCCCTTAAGGGTTGATTCCAGGGCTTGAACGATGTGGCACCACACACCTTATCTTGGCTCGAAAGGTGTTCACATATAGTTGGACTATGTTGCATTGTTCATTAGAGGAATCAGTGGTACTTAAGGAGTGAGATGTAATTACAGGGGCAAAACGGTAAATTGGCCAAACTGTACTTACGAGCATCTGTGAAGGGTCATCATACTTATGATTGGTTATATCCATGGACACAAAAATATATATGTGGTAAGAAGAGTTTATCTGTTGGTCTTTCATGGAATGCCTGATAGTTAACAGATGGTGGATCTCGTGGCTAAAGAGTTTAGTCAGCTATTCATAGATCGTTGGAGCTTCGAGCCACAGGTTCATTAAGTCCCCTGGATAGCTTGGATAAAGTTGAAAATCAATATTTGGGTTAATTTGAAATGTTTAAATTGACAAGAGGAAGTTTAATTATATATGATATAATTGGACTGGTTAATTATATATGATATAATTGGCTAAATGTATGAGATACATTATTTTGGAGGAAATTAAATATAAATTTGATTTATATCAAGTCGAGGAGAAATTACTATAGTAGATATGTGATATCAAACTATAGAGTAAGAATATAATATGATTATATTTATTAATTCTTTAAATTGGTTAATTATATGATAATTGGCTTAAAATTCCTTTCGGACGTGCGTTAGTGGGAGCAGCCCCTTCGATTATGGTAACCAAAGAATAAAATAAAAAATAGTTTCATTTTACAAGGGTTTGGAAAAATTTGGCATCTGTGTGGAAACGTAAACGATTGCATAAGTCGAGAGCCTATACGATAGTTGATCAGCGCCTAAACAATCACACACCTCGCATCTAAACGATCGCATAGTGTGCCGTGTTTTCTAAACGATCGTCTACCTTTTACTAAACAATTGCTTAGTAAAACCTACACGATCGTGTAGCTTCTTCTAAACAATAAGCACTTAACTATATGATAGCTACCTTTTCTCTCCACTTGCTTATCATCTACATGATTAGTTCATTATCCAACCTCTACCAAAATCACCAAATACCACACTTTGGATTCTCACTCCGAAAATACCAAGGGCTCCCTTTTGGTAGTGTCGTCCCCACTACGTTCACTTGTTCGTGATAGTTCGTATTTCTATCGTTTGTGCTGCTGCAACTAACGCATTTGCTGGGCGATAGAGATCGCGTAAAGGTCTTCCGCTACGTTGAGTTCTAAAGCTTAAAGAGGGTTTTCAACTGGTATGAGAACTTTTCCCTTATACTTTAATGTTCAAAACATGCCTTTAATTACTGTAATTTTACATAACTGTATGATAGAATGTATATGTTGTATTTCGGTCACGGTGAAATCAAAAAGTTCCGAATGCACTCATGGAAGCTCTTCGTCAAGTTGAGTTGGCAATCTGGCCACCATCACCTATATTAATCAAAGGATCACCCTCAAAGGCAGAAGTTCCCAAAATACTTAGGATTGAGGTCGTGTCATCTATGGTCATTTAGGTGAGATGTAAGTCTCCAGTATCAACAGCGTTATATACAGAGTTTAGTCATCTCGTGGTCCGGTCTTATACAAACTCTTTGTATAGGACACCCCCGCTCACATGTCTCCACATGAATGGTCAAGATCTACCATTTGTAGTAGTTTATAATACTTGCAAACCTCTACAAAGCAGGTTGTATCCGTAGTTTCACTAGGATCAAGTATCCCACCTTAATCCTTATACTACATACCTATTTAGATTATCACTTAAGGCGTGATCCACTTGTATATCACATATACATGCTTAAGTTTACATAAGATAACCACGGAGCTTTGTTTATTGGATATAAGTAAATGCCAGAATGAAATAACAATTATTCTATTCATAAAACAATGTATATCATTACAAACAACGAGACTCCGGGAGAATCAGGACACCAATCCCAACACCTCAGTCATCACTTCTTCTTAGAGTCATCCGCATCTTCCAAAACAGTTGTTAAATGTTTAACCATTTCTTTTTCCGTGTCAGTACCTTATGTTGTCACATCACATATTTATAATACAAAAAAATATTTATTAATATATTAAATGTTAAAGATAGGTAAAACAACATTAACAAACTAACATACCCATCAAACTTCAGTTGCAATCCAATTTTGAGTGCACATCAAAACCTCTATTATCTTCGGATGAAGTTTATTACAACATGGACTTACAATCCTACCACATGTACTAAAAGCAGACTCTGACGTGACACTAGATAAGGAATGGCTAATATGTCTCTAGAAATTTCTCGTAAAATGGGATACTCAAACCCATTTAATTTCCACCAACTCAAAATATCAAAATCAGATGATCGGGTAAGACGGGTTTATCCAAATATGCATTAAAATGTTGCTTCTGATTCATCTTATTGGAATTTGATACAAACAAGTCATAATCATTAAAATTATCAAATTCTACAATCTTTGATGTTCCATCCAAATTTTTACAGCGAGAGTCATCACCTTCACTTTTATACTTCACTTGATATTCTTTTTCCAAATCTGTACAAAACTTTTAACCCTCTCAATCTCAAGGAAAAAAGTATCTCCATAAATTCTTGGGAAGTAAAACTCAATCAACTTCAAATTGTAACGAGGATCTAAAACTGCAACAATGGCCATTACTCCATTAATTTTCTTCCAATACTTGTCAAACTTTGAAATCATATCTGCAACCATGTCACATCTCTTAAGAGCTAGAATTCGTCCACTTAGAAATAGCCAATTTCAGTTTACAAATTTTTGGGAAAAAAATATTAGCAGTAGGATATTTGGATCCATAAAATATTTTCAATCACATGATGAAATATTCTCAGTATCTAGGATATTTGGATCCATAAAATATTTTCAATCACATGATGAAATATTCTCAGTATCTCACATATCTATTACTCGATCTTGATCCAAAGGCAAACACTTGTACTTTGATTCACATTGTTTTAATCGATAAAAAACAACTTTGTACTTCAATTCAGTGGCTAACATAAAATATGTAAAATTCCACCTAGTACAACGATCAAGACTTAACATCCTACCATCATAAACATTCAACTGACGAGCAGTTTCCTCAAAATTCTCCTTTTTTGGGTATGCACCCTAAAACCCACACTACTAAGAACTCTTTCAATCCCATCTCCTATTAGGGGTGGAAATGTTTCGGTTCGGTTCGATTTGGTGGTCAAACCAAACCGAATCGATTTTTTTAAAATGTGAAACCGACCACATATATGCGGTTCGGTTCGATTTCAAATTCGGTTTTGGCATTTTTAAAAAATCTATGTTATATTTTTTTTTAATTAAAAATGGTTTGGTTTTAAATTCGATTTTGTTCTTTAAATTAAAAATGGTTCGGTTTTAAATTTGGTTTTACTCTTTTTCTAAATATATATATTAGTTAAAAGCAATTCAGTTCGATTTCAACTTTATTTTGGCATTTTTAAAAAATCCATGTTATATTTTTTTAAATTAAAAACGGTTCGGTTTTAAATTCGGTTTTGTTCTTTAAATTAAAAGCGGTTCAGTTTTGAATTCGGTTTTATTCTTTATATATATATATATATATATATTAGTTAAAAACGGTTCGGTTCGGTTCGGTTTTCAAAAGTGAAACCGAACCGAACCGAACCGAATTAATTCGGTTTCAAAATTTCTTCAAACCGGATTAAACCGTATTTTTCGATTTCACTGAGTTTTTGGTTCAGTTTTTAGAGACGGTTCGATTTTTACAATTTGAATGGTCACCCCTATCTCCTATCACTGCCAACCCATCATTCATAATTAAATTCAGAATATGAGCACACTGCATATGAAAGAAACTCCCATCCAAGATTAAGTTTGCAGACATACTATCGACAAATATGTTAACCATGGAGTCATTTGTACTACAATTATCTACAGTTATAGATGGCAACTTTTGATTAATATTCCAATCTAACAGACATCCCATTATTTCTTCATGAAGCATCTCAAAAGTGTGTGGAGAAGGGACATATATAAATATGATTATTTTGTTATGCAAATCTCAACTATCATCAACAAAATGTGCAGTGACAGCCATATAACCTTTTAATGGTTGGAAATCTATATGTTCGTTGTAAGGGCAATTTTTCCATTAATCTCATTCAACAATTGTCATAGTTTTCGACTTCTCAATCTCGTAAATTTTAAATATCTCCTTCTTTATTGTGTCTCTTGATACCATCTTAAATAATGGTTGGATAATATTACAAAATTCTCTAAAACCGTCATGCTCAACTATTAAGAGAGGATATTCATGTTTGATTATCATTCTAGCTAATGTTTTTTTTGCAGCTTCCTGATTGAAGTTATATAACCCCAATATATTGTTCTTCTCTCTGTTAGGATTCAATAGGGATTTTCATGGTCATGCAAATGTTTGGTTCCATTTTTTCTTTCACCTCCTAATTTACGTTTGCAATAATTACAAACAACCTTGTCTACTCCATTTATTTTTTTGCTTCTTAAAATGGTTCCAAACAACGGATGTCAATCTCATTTTGAAAGACCCCTTCTCAATGTCCTCCTCACCAAGAATAACATAATCCTAAACATTCAAATTATCGTCATTTGAGGAGCATGGAGTTAAATTTGGGATTGAATTTGGGGTTGAATTTGGAGTTGAATTTGGTGTTGGATCTGGGCTTGAACTTGAAATGAGACTTAGAGAATCTTTATTTGTAGAAGGTGATGAAGACATTGTTTTTTAGAACCTACCAAGTTATACAAAATAAAGCAAAAATAAATTATAAAAAGTCTGTCTATATTTGAAGACATAATCCTAGCTTTTCAAATTATAAAATTTATTTAATTTTAAAGTCTATTTTAAACTCTCAAATTCATATATTTTTTATTTTTTATTTTTTTACTATTCAATTTCATCATTTTGACAATGTAACAAACAAAGAATTAACAATGTAACAAACTTAACAAATTCCAAATATATCAACAACAACTAATTTCATCATTTTAACAAAAAATAAATTATAATATATCAACAAACTTACAAATTATTCAACATTCTAAGAAAAATGTAACCACAAATCATTTCAACATTTTAACAATTTTAACAACAAATAATTTCTACATTTTAAGAAAAATGTAACCACAAATAATTTCAACATTTTAACAATTTTAACAACAAATAATTTATACATTTTTCAAAAGAAAAGGTAACCACAAATAATTTCAACATTTTAAGAATTTTAACAACAAATAAATTCAACATTTTAACAAACAAAAATCTAATTAAAAAAAAAACTGTGTAAGTAACTTACACTGAATGGCAGACCCAGCTTGAATGGACGTGAACACGAACAGGTTGAATGGCAGAATCGGCTTGAAGAATGGAAATGACAGGGGCTGCTAGAAAAAAAAGGGGGCTTGAGAGAGTTGAGGCTTCGTAGATCGGTCGGCGCGCAGATCGGCCGACACAGTCAGCAGATTGGTCAACCATGTGACGTCAACATGAACCTGAGGAGGTGGTTGGTCGTGACTCGTGAGGAAAATTGAATTGAATGAACTGGCCGGTCGTGACTCATGGCCGGGGTAACTTGGACTTGGAATGGCCGAATGAGTGGGACTTGCCAACTTGGGAGTCTCACTGTGACTGTAAGGCTGAAGACTGAAGTGAAGTTGGTTGTCGCTGAAGTGAAGGTGAAATTCTGAAAAGAAAAAAAAAAGTGTTAGTGTTAGGTAGGTTAGGGTTTTTAAGTTTAAAGATTGGGAGTTGAGCTTGGACTTGGAGTTTGGATTTTGGGCTTTTGGGTAGTATTATTAATTGGGAGTTTTATTTTTAGATTTTGGGCTTTGGGTTTGGGTAGAATTATAATTGAGAAATAAGAATTGTATCTATATATATATATATATATATATATATAAAATAATAAATCGGGGTCGGGGTTTAATCGGTATCGAGGTGGGGTCGGGGTCTGGGTGGGGATACTGTCCCCATCCTCGGATGGGGAACCGAATAATATCCTCAGTTTGGCCCCATCCCCGATCAAACCGGGGATCGGGTCGAGGCCCCGCGAGAACTCGAACCCACTATTTTTTTTGCCAACCCTACAATTAAGTATTGTAGGTTTAGCCCAGTGCAAAACTATACGTATACAGATTTTGGTTGGTCAAATGACAAGGAGAAATTGTATCAAATATCTAAAACATGGGAGATCTTTTGAAAAATGTCTAATTTTATTATTTACTAAAAAACAACTAGACTTTAAAATTTCTGGTGTAGTCGTTGGTGTAGTTGGTTGGGACTTATGACAAATTTGCCCTCTAACTACCTTGTATCCCTCCTTGAATGCCTATATATTTTGGATTGTTGGAAATACTATTTTGTGGATTTTTTTAATTTCTTGGAATATCAATCTTTTTTAGTTGATTTTTTTTTGGAAATATTAGCATGTAAAATATTAGATTTCCACTTAGAACAAAAGAATCTTCAAAATTCATGAATGATAAATCAATGAAAAAACCAATTAAGGGGCTATTATGACTACGATTTAGATCCAATTAGCTCAACAAATTACTCCCCCAAAAAGGGTGAAATAGAGTCAAGCAATATCGTAAAAGTAAATGTTTTAATATCTTTTTGTGCTCGAAATTAGATATAACTATAGGGGCAAAACAGTAATTTTGGCATAGTTGTACTTACGAGCAATTTATAAAGGGTCATTGTACTGTTGATTGGTTATATCCAATGGACACATCTGTAGTACGAATAATGCAATTGTCGGTCTTTAGTGGAATGTCAGACAGTTAACGGATGGTGAATAATTTAATTAAAGAGTTTAATTAATTATTAACGTACCGTTGAAGCTACAAGTCTACGAGGTCCCCTCTGTAGCTCAACGAGAATTAATGAGAATCAAATTTTAAATTAAGTTGAATTTTTAAAAATAAATTGAGGGAACTAATTATATGAAATTTAATTATTTTAATCTAATTCTATATGATGTAATAACTATAATGCATTTGATACGTCATAATATAAAGTTTATCCGAGAGGAAATAAAGATTTGAATATGATTCAAATATCAATTATGTGAAATGGATTCATATGATTAAATTTAATATAAGTGTGATTTATATTAAAAGTCATTGGCGAGAGAGAATTAAAATTAGAGGTTATATTGTATTTGGTACAATATAGAAACTATAGGTTATATGTTATATTTGATATAATATATAATTTAATATATATATTATATGATAAGGTAGTTATCATATATATATATATATATATATTGATTTATTAAAAATAAATTATTATTTTCTTAAAATTAGTTTCTGAAAGGGAGTTGTAACTCCCTCCTCTCTTTTCTATCCTCTACGTGATAGTGGGGGTTGGTTGCTTGATTTTCTACATTCTATCTTTTCACCGTGAGACAACATAGAATTGACACAGAAACGTTATGTGATTTTCTCCCAATCTTCTCTCTCTCTAAACTCTCTTTTCCCTCATCTAAAATAGCCAGAGCACACACAAACTCTTAGATTCTCATCTAGAGAATACAGATGTTTCATCGTGGTGGTGTTTAATCGATTCAAGTGATTTTTTTAATTGAAGAACGGTTCAAGGTAAGGGTTTCTAAAACCCAATTTTCTATTCTATAATATTTTATCAAGCATGTTGTATTTTTACAATTAGATGCATAATTTATGTTTCTTTTTGTAAATCTAAAAAATCTGTAGAATTGAGATTTGGGGTTCCAATCCCATTTTCGCTCAAGGACCTTTAATGGTTCCTACAATTGGTATCAAAGCGGGTTTTTTTGGCCCATATTTTGAGGCAATTAATTGTGATCAAGTCTGTAACACTAAGTCCTTGAGTCGTTCGTGGGGGTGCCGATATAGAGAAAACAAGATCAAATTCAACGGAGAAACGATGGAGAATGTAGCTGTACAGTAGAGATTGTACCGCAACATTGCAATGTTATGCCCTAGCATTGCAACGCTATGATGAAGAACAACGTTATGTTCTTTCCGCAGCATTGCAATGTTGGGCACAACGTTGCAACGCTCTGAGATGAAAAGAATAAATCGGTTATTGTCCAATTCAGTTTGTGGCTTGCTTGGTTCACTTACGGTTCGGTCAATTCGAGCGGTTTGGGTTCGGTTTGAAGGCTGGATGGTTCGGCTCAAGCGGTTCAAGGCCCGATTCATTTGTTTGAACCGGTTGATTATTATTTATTTATGTAATAGATAGATTTTTTTATTGTTTAATTTAATATAAGTGTTATATTAATTTAATTAATTGTTTAAGTGTCCAATCCCGGTCTAATAATTTTTTATTATTTATGCATTTGATGCATGATTTTTATTTAAATATATATGTCATATTGTATGTCATATAGTATTAAATCCCACCATAGGTTATGCATTTAATTTCATGCATCATTTATATTATAATTGTTATAATATATGTTTAGATGCATGATTTAATTTTATAGCATGCTCATGTATCATATAGTATAAATGTTATAATATAGGCATGCATTAATGACATATACATGCATCATTTATATTATATGAGTTATAATATGTAGTATGAATGTATGTTTGAAGTATGTTATTAATAATTTCATTACTTTAGTATATAATTATTATGTATATTAGTAATGAAATGAAATTGCATGAAGCATGTCACCACTTTAGGGTTATTTATAATTGTTATAAAATTACCTAAGTATGCTTTACTTGCAATGTATGGTTTTAGTTATTTCATTTTCTTATAATTGTTATAACAAAATGAAATTAGAATTAAAATCAATAAATCAGGATTGCATGCAAACCTTAGGTTAAATTCACTTTTAAAATAGTTTTAAAATATGAAGCATATAGACCTAAGAGCACATTTCTAATGAGATTAGAAATTTAGTTTAATCTTTTAATCGGTTTAATAGGATTAAATTGATTCTTATTTAAAAGATTAACATTGTAACAAATGTATCTATAAGGGACCTTTTGTCTAAAGCTAGTTCTATCTAGGTTGAGTATTTAAATTGATGGAAACGTAACATCCCTACCTGAAAACTTACCTGAAAAGATGAATTAGATAGATTTGTCACAAGCATGCAATTATTGGTTAACATTTGTTAATGTGTTTAATGATCTTTAATCAAAATTGTTTAACTATCCAAAGCAAGTGTTGTTTTTGGGCAAATTAAACAATCACTTAGTTAAAATCAGTAGCAAGATTTTCCTAAGTTAATTAACCCGGTAAAACGCTCAATGGGAGGAAAATGGGTATATGATACTTCATTTTATCCTCTTCACGTTTCTCCCTAAAATTTCACACCGTGCGATCTATACTCGGTCTTGAGGCACATTGAGTATCCCCCTATGGATGGTGTTCGTATAGATCAATATTAAGGTGAATGGAGAGAAAGTGGAAGCGGTACTTATGACAACACATCCCTCGGTCTCTCTCATTAGTTTGAAGTAAAGTCTCATGCAGGATCTTGTGGCACCTTGGGTGTCCCCCGACATATGACATTTTTGCATGACGCTTTATTCAAACTCCAAAAATGGATAAGGGTTACTTTAATTTTTGTCCTAATCGGTTTTTCCCTATGGTTGGCTCATTGGGGCAGAACTCTAAAATCTAAAATGAGGGGTTACACTTACATGAAATGTTAAGCGAGTTTAACAATTTCTAGACTGAACAATAGTGACTGATAGTTACAGTATCAAGGCGTTGTTCTGTCTATCGGTTGAGGTTGTCTCATTTCAGTGAGGGGGCATCTGTGCACCCTACGTTAAATTTTGTCCTATCTCACTGAAGCATCATTGCAAAATAGATGTCACATAGGGTACATTAGTTTTATTCTTTTAAAATTAATTAGTTTTTCTAAGTGATTTAATGCAAATAGACTAATATAAATAATTTGCATGGTTTCAGCAAATTTACTCACAATGACTTCAGCGACTCTTAATTTATTCACCGCCAACAAATTAACGGGTAATAATTACACGACTTGGAAAAATACAATCAACACTATACTGATCATTGATGACCTCCGTTTTTTCCCTAATGGAGGAGTGTTGTCCCATTCCAACTCCAAATACTGCTCGAAATGTTCGAGAAGTATACGAATGATGGACATAAGCAAACGAGAAAAGCCCGAGCATAAATCTTGGCAAGCCTTTCTGAAGTGTTGGGCAAGAAGCATGAGCCTATGCTCACAAACGTGAGATCATGGAATCCCCGAGGGGAATATTTGGACAACCGTCCGTACAGCTTAGGCACGAAACTCTCAAATACATCTTTAATGCCCGTATGTAAGAAGGGATATTTGTTAGAGAACATGTTCTCAACATGATGGTCCACTTCAACGTGGCAGAGATGAGTGGGTCCATCATCGATGAAACCAGTCAGATTAGCTTCATCCAGAAAACTTTACTTAAAAGATTCATACAGCTCCTTAGCAATGTTGTTATGAACAAGATTGACTACAACCTGACCACATTGCTCAACAAGCTACAGACCTTTCAATCTCTAATGAAAACCAAGAAACAGAAGGGTGAGGCAAATGTTGCTTCATCCTCTAAGAAGTTGTTCAGAGGTTCGACCTCTAGGGGAAAGCTAACCCACCAGTTGTTGTCCAAAAGGGCAAGAAGGCCAAGATTGCAAAGGGAATCTATTTCCATCACAACCAGAAGGGATATTTATGGATTGAAACAAGCATCTCAACTAGAGGGTGAAGGAAATCAGACGTGAGAATTTCTATGAGCAGCGGAATGATCGTTCCAAATTTCATTCGTATATGAACATTAACAATTACAATCAAGAAATGGAAACATATTGGTCATGCATACAACGAAATTACAACATATTTTTTTACTACGATAAAGGGAAAGAATACACATACCTTGGAAGAGTCATCTTTAACACCCTTAATCACGAACGCTCGAACAATCAGCAAAACTACAAACCCGAGTGCTCGAACACTACAACTGCTACACTGCACGATCACAGCGACCACAAACATAGCGATTTCCAAGATCACGAACACCACGAACGGCCTTCAACAACCTCGACTATATTAAGTTGAGTACGACACCACCACAAAGGCTACATTGGTATTCTCAGTGTGAAAATCCAGAAGTGTAGGTTATGTGTGGACTTGGTTAGAGGACGAGACCGGAGGAACAATCATGTGAACGATTGAGTAAGTAGGAGATGACAAGGTCTATCGTATAGACGATGCTCAATCGTTTAAAAGAAGCTCCGCGATCGTTTAGCTATCGGCCAGCTGAGTACACTATCATGTAAAGTCACTCCACGATCGTATAGTCTCTTCTTCAGCTGTCGTTAGTAAATCCTATTCACTTGACAGCCACCGAGAGTCTTTCCGAGAATGGTAAATCTCACAACCTTCTAAATTTAGGAAAACATTTTTCCTTTTATCTCACGGTTACCATGAAACCACCAATAACCTCCCACTCAATTTGTTATTCTAGAAAAAAGATAATTATCCAATAATTAATATTATTATAAATATATATGATAACCAACTTACCATACTATATTTATAACCTATAGTTTTAATATTTCATGGTCCTTAATGTCTTTTTCTATTCCATGGTCCTTAATGTAAATCTCGTTTACATTAATCATCCTCTTGATGTATCTCATACGTCGTACTGATCATATCATATATAATTGAATTACCTCTTGTCAATTTGAACATTTCAAATCACCACCAAGGACTGATTCTCAACTTGAATCCATTAAGCTACCAAGGGGACCTTATGGACCCGTAACTCGAAGCTCCAATGATATGTGAATAATTGACTAAACTCTTTAGTTATGGGATCCATCAGCCGTTAACTGCCAGGCACCCTACTAAAGATCGACAGTTGAACTCTCCTTACTACAGATATATTATGTATCCATATCAACCAATCAACGGTGCGATAACCCCTCACAAATTGCTCGTAAGTATAACTGGGCCAATTTTCCATTATGCCCCTGTAGTTATATCTAACTGCTTAAGTACCATTGATCCCTCTAATGAACACAAGTCATATTCCTACAATGACTGAGTCCTCTCTTCCAAATAGAAGCTGTGACCATTATGTTCAAGCCCCATAATCAGCCCTTAAGGAAGCAATCTATCTACTTACCTCTGCCTCGGGGAAAGAGTGAATTCCATATTGTGTAACTGAGTTCCCAGCTCCCAAATCAGATAAGTCCCCAAAGTGGTAGGTTTGAGTCGACGATCTGGCCACTCGCACCTATGCAAATCAAATGATCGCCCTCAAAGGTAGGAGTTCCCAACTCACTCAGGATTGAGGGCATGTTACCTATGGTCATCCTAGTGAAATGAAGTCTCTGTCATGAATGATGTTATATAACGAGACTATAACACTTCATGGTTCGGTCTTATACAAACCCATTTGTATAGGATGCCTCTGCTCGCACGTCCCGATATGAATGATCAGGATCATACCATCTGTAGTAAGACTTAACATTT
This sequence comes from Benincasa hispida, assembly GCF_027475165.1. Lineage (NCBI taxonomy): Eukaryota > Viridiplantae > Streptophyta > Magnoliopsida > Cucurbitales > Cucurbitaceae > Benincasa > Benincasa hispida. The sequence goes on from NC_143486.1 coordinate 72,799,358, forward strand.
GTAACTATTCTACAAAGCGGGCCGCACCATAACATTATAAGGATAAGGTTTTCCTTCTATATCCATATACTATAGACATGGGAGGGAAATTTTATCCTAGTAACGCTACGGATGCAGCCCACTTTGTAGAATAGTTACAAATGTTGTGACTTGCTACAGATGGTCTGATCCTGATCATTCATATGGGGACATGCGAGCGGGGACGTCCTATAAAAAATAGTTTGTATAAGATCGAACCACGAAGTGTTATAGTCTCGTTATATAACGTTGTTCATGATAGAGATTTCACTTCACTAGGATGACCATAGGTAACATGACCTTAATCCCGAGTGAGTTGGGAACTCCTACCTTTGAGGGCAGTCCTTTGATTTGCATGTTTGCGAGTGGCCAGATCGCCGACTCAAACCTACCACTTTGGGGATTCGTTTGATTTGGGAGCTGTGAACTCAGCTACACAAGATGGAATTCACTCCTTCCCCGAAGCAGGGGTAAGTAAATAGATTGCTTCTTTAAGCGCTGATCCTGGGGCTTGAACGATGTGGCGCCACACACCTTCTTATGGCCCAAGGGGTGTTCACACATAGTAGGACTATGTTGTATTGTTCATTAGAGGGATCAATGGTACTTAAGGAGTTAGATGTAACTATAGGGGCAAAATGGTAAATTGACCTAACTATACTTACGAGCATCTATGAAGGTTATCGTACTGTTAATTGGTTATAACCTGTGGACACAGAAATATATCTGTGGTAAGAAGAGTTCAACTGTCGGTCTTTAGTGGAATGCCTGGCAATTAACAGATGGTGGATCTCATGGTTGAAGAGTTTAGTCAGCTATTCACGTACCGTTGGAGCTTCGAGCCATAAGTTCATAAGGTCCCCTTGGTAGCTCAATGGATTCAAGTTGAGAATCAGTTTTTGGATCAGTTTGAAATATTCAAATTGACAAAAGGGAGTCCGATTATATATGATGTGATTGAGCTGGTTAATTATATATGATATGATTGACTTTATGTATGAGATACATTATTTGGAGGAAATTGATATAAATATGATTTATATCTAGTGGAGAAGAAAGGACTATGGTTAATGTATTGCATATGATGTGATATTAAACCATAGGGAAGTTAATACAGAAAATCTGTGATGAGTTTGCAATAACTGATAGCAAAAAAGACACTTGTGACCCATTTTTCTGCAATACTGATAGACCCGTCTTGGTCTGTAAAAATGATCAACTATCGGCATTGAATTTCTAGATGAGGTACCTGTAAATACAACTCTAGATTTTAAGCTTTAACAAACTCAATCTTTTGCTTCCCTTTGTACTGAGACTTAGATTCTGAAGAGTATCAACTCTTGAGAAGCCTAACCCAGAATTATCACCAACTGATTTTCCTTTATCAAAATTTTCTCTAGTGATTCAGTACTAGAATTCAACATTCTAACATTTTTACAAACAAATTTTTTCTCAGCTCTAACTTGGTTAAGTTAACGCTTCAGATCTGCAACAACTGTCATAAGTCTGTGATTATCGGTCATTGGTGTCTCCATTCTTTCTTTTTGCACATCAAGGACTTTTTTATCATCTTGTTGTTGAGGATGATGTTCTAAACTCTCGTTAGGTCCTGTAGTTTGTAAACACTGTATTGAACAAACGCTTGTGATGTATCAATATATGATATTTTCTTCACTGTTGTCTATGAAACATGAGATATTTTATTTGCTTTACCATAAACCAATAAACTAAGATCCCTTGTTGTCGTTGTAACTTAAGCAAGTATGTGGAGACATACAAGTGGATCATGCTTTAAGTGATAACCAAAATGGTCTGTAGTATACAGATATAGGAGGGAAACCTTATCATGGTGACAGTACGGATGCTGCCTACTTTGTAGAAGAGTTATAAGTGTTGTGACTTACTACAGATGGTCTGATCTTGATCATTCATATGAAGACATGCGAGCGGGGCGTCCTATACAAAGGAGTTTGTATAAGATCGGACTACAAAGTGTTTTAGTCTTGTTATATAACGCTGTTCATGACAGAGACTTCACTTCACTAAGATGACCATAGGTAATATGATCTCAATTCTGAGTGAGTTGGGAACTCCTACCTTTGAGGGCGGTCCTTTAATTTGTATGGGTGCGAGTGGTCAGATTGTCGACTCAAACCTACCACTTTGGGGTTCGTTTGATTTGGGAGGTTGGAACTCAACTACACAAGATAGAATTCACTGCTTCCCCGAAACAAGGGTAAGTAGATAGATTCCTCCCTTAAGGGTTGATTCCAGGGCTTGAACGATGTGGCGCCACACACCTTCTCATGGCTCGAGAGGTGTCCACACATAGTAGGATTATGTTGTTTTGTTTATTAGAGGGATCAATGGTACTTAAAGAGTTAGATGTAACTACAGGGGGAAAACGGTAAATTGGCCCAATTATACTTACGAGCATCTATGAAGGGTTATCGTACCGTTGACTGGTAATATCCGATGGACACAGAAATATATCTATAGTGAGAAGAGTGCAGCTGTCAGTCTTTAGTGGAGTGCCTAGCAGTTAACAGATGGTGGATCTCGTGGCTAAAGGCTTTAGTAAGCTATTCACGTACTGTTGGAGCTTCAAGCCACAGGTTCATAAGGTCCCCTTGATAGCCCAATGGATTCAAGTTGAGAATAAGTTTTTTGGGTCAGTTTGAAGTGTTCAAATTGACAATAGGGAGTTTGTGATTAAATTGGTTAATTATATATTATATAGTTGACATGATGTATGAGATACATTAATTAGAGGAAAAGGATATAAATATGGTTTAAATCTAGTGGAGAGAAAAGGATTTTGGTTTAAATGTTGCATATGATGTGATATTAAACTATAGGTTATAAATATAATATGATTATATTATTTATAATTAACAATTATGAGATAATTGTTGGTGGTTTTTCTCCATAACCGTATATGAAAGTGGGAGGTTACATTCAGTTTTTCATAACTGAAGAATAAAATGAAAATAGTTTTCATTTTTGCAAAAAGATCGAATAATCTCTTCACGAATTGTACACTGGCCATCGTCTAGCTAACGAGAGCATATATAATAGCTCAAGTTTTCCTAAACGATCGTGCATATGCGCAATCGTCCTAAACGATCATATAACTTTTTCTAAACGATCGCGCGCGAGAGCGAGATTTCCTAAACGATCATCTAAAAGATCAACCTCAATTTACTAAACAATCATGCATCTAATGATCAAGCACCCATCTATATGATAGACTGCAAATCTCTCCCACTTGCTTGGTCGTTGTAAAGGATCATAGTTTCCTCCCCTCCTTTACCAAATCCAAAAGAGCCCACACCTTTTGGATTCTCACTCCAAGAATATCGAGGTTACTGTGTGGTGGTGTCCTTCTTGTTGCCTATTCGTGTAGAAGACCATTTGGTGGTAAGCGACAGCGAGATTTGGTGGAAGATTGACTTGGTGATCATAGCGACAACGAGAGTTGCTGATATTGGCGAGAGTAAGAGATCAAGGGAAGAAAATTTCTTCAAAGGTAAGTCTCTTATCTTTTGTATTTGTTGTTAAAAGCATGTTGTAATTTGTTTATAGATGCATAACTTGTTGTTTGATTGTGAATACAGTATTTCTGTCACAATGAATTTAGAACGATTTTGCTTTCACTCATAGATACTCTTTGATAAGAGTTCCTTCAATTGGTATCAGAGCCAGGTTTTGATATTCCAAATCCATTGTTGTATAGAATAACATTCACATTCTCGGTAGGTAGAGCATGTCTGCACTCTGTTTAATTGTTAAATAGTTTTGTGGATGTGGATAATGGAGTTTTCTGGGACGATGCCTCTGGTTCTTTAATTCTTTTACATTCAAAGTTAATTGTAAGATCCCCTGTGTTTTTGGGTGTATTAACTTCCTATCGAGTCTGTAAATTCAAAGTGTTTAAGTCTCTATGAGTCACTCGTGATGAGGTTTCAAGGCAAGGAGTTGTTGTACTTCGAGGATGAAGACGACCAAGTGTTGGTCAGGTCATGTAAACGATGGGGTAAGCGATCATTGGGCAGCATGTTGACGCGCGCGCACTAGACGAACATGTAGCTCAACAAGCTTCATCGCTTAGTTACTGACTATACGATCGTGGAGTAAATTGATACTTAAGTGCTTGTTGTATGATCATCTAGACGATCGTGCTTCACAACAACGTCATCGTCCAAACGATCGTTTAGACTTGTGTGTTTTTATTTGGTGCGCTAAACAATCGAGTGCCTCATGCTTCGAGTGCCTCATACTTCATCGCATTGTAAATGGCACTCGATCCTAACTAAACGCGAGTGGATACTCGACTTGTTTACTAAATGATGAGGGAGGCTTCGTCCGGCGACTCAAGTCTCGGTTCGCCTGTGATTCGGTTTGCTCGATGGATAAATGTAATAGACAAAATTTTATTTCCGATTTTGAAGCTGTTCATCCTGGTCCATTAGTCTTTGATGAATGTACATAGTATGTATGTTTGATTATATGTCATATGGTATGCCATATAGTTGAAATCCCACCTTAGGTTATGCATTGGTCATGCATCATCTCTATATTGTAAGAGTTATGATTTAAAGTTTACATGATTTAAATTACATAAGAGCATGCTCATGCATCATATAATATAAGAGTTATATTTATGCATGCATTAAGTATAGACATGCATCATCTTTATATTATAAGTGTTATAGTATAAGGGTGTATGGAAGCATGTTTGTGTTGGATTATATCAGGAAGCAACACAAGCAAAAGGATCAATAAGCACTCTAATTCATTAATTTGGCAGTAACTAAAGCATGCTCAAAGCTATAACAAGGGGGTTTCAAGCCATACCTTTGTAGAACTTTTTGAAATCTTGATTCTCAGCTGCAAATTTCTCCAAATCTTGCTGTAGACCACCTTAAGATCTTCTCCACTATTCTTTTGGAACTTTAGATTGAGTTGTAGGACTCAGAATCAGCTTTGAATGAAAGGAAACTTGGAGAATAACTTACTGCAACAACCCACTTGAAGAATCACTTCTTCAACATGAATTTTTCAGCAAAAACTTTATAGATGCATGTCTCAATTCTACTCCAATCTTCTCAATATATTGTAGGCTATCATGTAAAGAAGATGGTTGCATGAGATGCAACTCATGCTTGGAGTTATTGAAGCCAAACTTTGGTGGGTTTTGTGTGAGCTAGTTGAAGGTGTTAATAGAAAATCCATAATTTCATTTTGTGTTGTTTTTCAAACTTTTCAATCTTTACTAAAATGATTTCAAAAATCAATTTGATTTCTAAAATTTAAAAAATTGTTAATTTTGTAAATTAATTTTTCTAATAAAATCAATAAATAATTATTTAAACAATTTAATTAATTCTAATTAATTTAATATCAAATATTAAATTAACTCTACATAAATCCACCTTCATATATTTAAATCATATTTAAATATTTATTAATTCTTCTATTCCATTAAATTCTTAAAATTAAACGTGTAATTATATCTCATATAATTACTAATTCTTTTAATTCTAATTTGAGCGTTTTAAATTAACTCACGCTACTCTAAAGCTAATACATTTACGAGCTAGTAGGGGAACCTCGTGGACCTACAGATCTTGGGCTTCAATGATCCTAGATTAATTGGCTAAACTCATTACATCGAATTAACCCTCGTTCGTAAACTAATGGGTCACTCCATTAAAGCCCATAGTTGCACTCCCCTCACTGTAAATGTATTATGTCCACATGATTCAACCATAATTAGTAAGTCGACCCTTCACAGGTTGTTTGTAATAACGGTTGGGTCAAATGTCTGTTTTACCCCTGAGATTACATCTTGTTTCTTAAGTTCTTTCTGATCCTCTAATGAACAACTAGTTTGTGATCCAGTCACTAAACCAAAACTCTCTCAGCCTAGTGAAAGGGTGGGGCCCTTTTTCAAGACCTGGATTCAGTACTTGAGAGAACAACCTTTCTTCTATCTTTAAAACAGATAGGCATAAATTTCGTCTTGCACCCTATGTCCCCAACTATCTATTCGATCTTACCCCTCAAATGGGAGGCTTATTGAGTCGGCGTTGTTGAGCTAACCCTAACCTATGAAAATCTAAGGATAATCCTGAATAAACAAGAATTCATAGTTAGTTCAGGATTAAGATCGAGTTACCTAGGTTATCTAAGTGAAATAGTCAGTTTTATACAGTAAACAGCGTTATAAAGTAAGAGTGACTAATTTCTTGGTCCGATATTATGCAAACTCATTGCATAGGACACCCCCACTCCTCATGAAAAATACATGAATGACTCTGGATCACTTCGTTTGTAGTAACTTTACAACAATTTGTAACAGCTACAAAGTAGGCCGCATCCAATAGTATTACTAGAATAAGGTACCCAACCTTAATCATGTACTATAGATCATTTTTGCTATTTACTCGAACTTGATCCATTTTTATGTCTCTATATAAAGTTCAAGTATTCATATAATAGCCATGGATCTTTAGTTATTGAATTTAGACTTTTATGTATGCAATTTGACTATAGAATATGTTCATATAATAGCCATGGATCTTTTTACAAGCTGCGAGTTTTAGGACATAAAACCCAACAATCATTACAAGAAATGTAACTTCTCCCGACGTCACATTTCATTGGGAAAATGTGGAAAATTCGTCGGGGGAGCCTCTCCCGACGAATAAAGATTCATTGGAAGTTTGGTCGGGAGAGGACTCCCGATGCACTTCTAAACGGCGTCGGGAGTTCCCCCATAACCTCCGATGTCGTTTGTGCGTCGGGAGTTCCACCATAACTCCCAACGCGGTTTTAAAGTGCGTCGGGAGATCCTATATGCATGGGAAGTATTAAAATTTAATATATTGTTTGTAATTTTTTAAAATTATATCTGAAAACCTATAAAAATATTAAACCAAATAAAGATTCACATAATTATAAAACGAAAAATGAAGTCCATATTATAACAAGTAAATAAAAAATTACAATATCCAAACGAAGTCGATACTAAAAATTACAATACCCAAACGAAGTCGATAAACATTCATATCACAAATACATAAAAGAAGTAAAATCAAGACAACATCTAGAATACATCTCGAACATAGCATCTTCAACAATTATCCTAACTCATCTCCAAACAGCATTCTACAATAAAACAAAAACATTGAAATGTTATATCGATAAAGATCCACAACACGTTTAAACTTCAATATGGGTGGTAATGAAACTCTACCCACCCTCACGACAAACATGTAACCTCCCGAACATAAAAAACACATAAAATGTCTCAAGAATGGCCAACACACATAAAACTCAAATTTGTCCCCAAAATAGTTTATCTCAACCCTTCCCTCCTCCCCCCACCACAACATGGTTCAGCTGCCTTATTCATAAACTTGCCACTTTTAGAGTGTGTTTCCCTAAATAGGTCCACACGTCCTATTTCTCGACCCTCCTTTGCCTGCAACTCTGCCTGAATTTGCAGGAATGACTTCAGTCCACCTACGTGGTAGAACGGTAATTTCTCTTTATTCTTCCTATTCATCACAGACATTTCCTACATTTGAAGGGAAAAAAATATCTCAATAGTGTGATATATTAGTAAATGCAGCAAATGATACACGCCATAAATATTTTACTTGAAACGCTTCACTCTCGAAGCAGTCACACAAAAAGTACCAATCTTCTGGCCTATTTTTAAGCCAACTAGGCAAATTGGCACGTGCTTGTTGAGGATCTCCACATTTTCTGTAATGTTTGTGCAAATCTGCTCTAAATTCTTTAAAGGAGTTTTGCATTTTATGTTCTATAAAATAGTTAAGTCGTTGATTGGACAGATCAAGTTTGAAATGAGCCTATAAAAGAGGGAGGGAATAATTAGTATAAATGATGTTCATGATTGTAAAAGAATAAACTTATAATTACTTACCAATAATTGACCTTTAGCCATTTTATAAACTCTTCAAGCTTTCAATTTTGTATCTAATATAAGTCTTTCATCTATTCAACATATTCTAAAATTTACAAGCCAATTGGACACTAAATTAAAGTTCAATTTTCTATTAGACACAAAATTTAGTTTTATGTCTAGTAGATTCTTTAAACTTTTTTAAAATATTAAATGTGTTAAAGTACCAAATTGGAGGTTTGAATATTTATTTTATATTTTTTAGATTAATATAGGCCTTTCATCTATTCAACATCTTCGAAACGTTAAATCATGCATGCTTAAGCTCCAAATAACCAACATCATATGACATGTTCGTTATAAAATTACTCTCAACAATTTCAGAGAATTGTAAAACAAATATATTCTACAAAATTGACGAGATATTAATGGGCATGATTTGTACAAAAAAAAATTCAGAGAAGATTTTATTAGGCATGATATTAATGGGCATGATTTTAATGGACATGATTTGTACAACAATTTCAGAAAACTAACAAAAGCAAAGAAAATATTGAAACACATTTTAATGGGCATGATTTGTACAACAATTTCAGAGAATTAATAAAAGCGAATACAATATTGTTATGGGCATGATTTGTACAAAAAATGTGAAATAATGATTTAAATAAATATACAAGATAATATAAAATGAGAAGATTACCGGCGAGAAGACGACGGCGGCGGTGGGCAGTTGATTGGAGGAGCGGCAACGGTGAAGGAAAAATGGATGAAAAATTGGAGAATGAGGGAAAGGAGTTGGTGGGAAAATACTAAACGGATAAATAGAAAAAAAAATGGGAGAAAAATGGGATGGGAAAAATGGAGAAAATGGGAGGTAAGATGTAAAAGGATGAGAAAATGGGAAGAGAGAGGGAGAATGGTGAAGAAAAATGAGGAAAATGGGAGAAGGAGGGAAAAATTTGAGAGGGAGAGGAAGAAAAAGCTTGGCGACGCCGGTTAGGGGGGGTGGGTGGGAGATGGGGTTAGGCTTTTATGAAAATGGGGAAAAAAATGGAGGAGTTGGGAAGAAGACCAGAACTCTCTCCCGACACCACCCGACGGGCGTCGGGAGATCTGTCGCGAGTTCCTAGGAACTCCCAACGGGCAACGCCTGGCATTGGAACTCCTGATGCATGTTTAATCGTTATGAGTTCCCCGGGAACTCCCGACGGGCATTTACGTCATCGGGATAAACCGTTTCTCCCAACGACCTAACTCCCGACGCTCTATTTAGGCATCCGGAGAACTTTTTTTTCTTGTATTCAATACTCCCACTTGGACTAAAACTCCAGTGGATCAATATATACAAATATATACTATGTTGAGTTTACACGGAAAGAACAGAACGTACTAATACAATAAACTAGGGCATTGAATACCTATAAATTCTCCCACTTGCCCTAGTGATGAATACTTCGTAGACCTAGTCCTACTAGGTGACCCTCAAACACTTTAGTAGTGAGGGCCTTTGTAAATGGATCAACTAAGTTGTCTTGTGAAGCTATTTGAGTAACAATTACGTCTCTCTGTGTATAATCTCCCCGATGAGATGGTATTTTTGAACGATATGCTTTCCTTTTTTATGGCTTCAAGATTCCTTTGAATTTACAATTGCTCTACTGTTGTCACAATAGAGAGTGACAAGCAGGTGCATATCAGGAACTACTTCCAGATCAGTTAGGAACTTTCTGAGCCATATTGCTTCTTTTGCTACTTCACTTGTAGCTACATACTCAACTTCCATTGTGGAGTCAACAATAAAACTCTGTTTGATGCTGCTCCATACAACTGCTCCTCCATTCAAAGTGAATACTAACCCCGAAGTTGATTTCCTAGAATCAATTAGAATCAATATCAGTTTGGAAGTCAAAATAAGTGTATCAAGTAAGGATTAGATCCTCAACACCATACATAAGCATATAATCTCTCATTCTCCGAAGATACTTGAGAATGTTCTTAACGGCAGTCCAATGATCATATCCAGGATTGGACTGAAATGTGCTGACTATTCCTACGACATAGCATATATTGGGACGAGTACACAATATTGCATACATTAAACTCCTTACTGTGATGCTACGAGATTGAGATTCTTTATGTGGTCTTCCTTTAGGAAGGTTGCATTTGTTGATACAAATACCTTGTCTTCCTGAAGATCGTAAAAGAAACCACCTTTTGTTTCTTTTGGGTAGCCTACAAATAGGTATAATTTTGAATGATGTTCCAATTTTTTAGGATTTTGCACCAACACATGTGCTAGGCAACCCCAAATTATGAAGTGATGTAAATTTTCTTTATGTCCTCTCTAGAGCTCGTAAGGTGTTTCAGAAACACTTTTCGAGGGAACCATGTTCAAAATGTACACTGCAGTTCCAAATGTGTGTCCCCAAAAACAATTTGGTAACCGAGCATAACTCATCATGGAATGAACCATGTCCAACAAGTTCTATTTCTCCTTTCTGCCACACCATTTATTGAGGTGTGTCAGGGGCTATGAGTTGAGATTGAATTCCATATTCTATCAAATAGTTATGGAATTCTAAGTCCATATATTCACCACCTCGACCTGATCAAAGTGTTTTAATCTTTTTAACTAATTGGTTTTCAACCTTAGCCTTATACTCTTTGAATTTTTCAAATGTTTCAGACTTTTGGTGCATTAGGTAAATATGCCCATACCTAGAATAGTCATCTATAAAGCTGATGAAATATTCATACCCTCCTCCAGCTCTAACATTTAGAGGACCATAAAGGTCTGAGTGTATGAGTTCTAAGGGTTCTTTGGCTCTAAGACCTTTTCCAGAAAAAGATCTTTTATTCATTTTACCCTCAAGATAGGATTCACAAAGTGGTAATGAACTATCTTCTAACTTATTTAGATGACTGTTCTTAACTAGTCTCTCAATCCTGTTGAGATTTATGTGACCCAGTCTCAAGTCCAAAGATAAACATTAGGAGAAATTTTCCTTTTCTTATGAGTCTCAGTAGTTTTAAACATCTCTATGTTCAAAACAGCTTTAACTTCAGTCGGTTTTAACAAACACAAGTTATTTTCTAATTTTATAGAACAAATTTGTTTATTTCTTGTATTGATGAACACTTCATCATTTTTGAAATAAAATTTATAATTTTGTTTTAACAAACAAGAGATAGATATTAGATTCCTTTTCATAGAAGGAATGTAATAAACTTTTTTCAAATAAATGTACTTATCTCTTATAAATAACTTTATATCTCCCAATGCGTTAGCTAAAACAACCTCTCCAGTCCCTACCTTAAAGATTGTTTTGTCTTTTATCAACTGTCTCCAGGAACTTATTTCCTATGAGAAAGTACAAACATGATTAGCTGCACATGAATCAATTATTCAGGTTTTATCGTTTTCCACTAAACACGCTTCGATAACAAGTAAATCATATTTATCTTGTTCTTCAAATTTTGCATTCTCATTTATGTTATTCAAAATTTTATATGAGTCGGGAGATGGAGGACAATCATCTGTTAAAACTCTACTGAAGATATCAACTACTAGTAATTTGTTTGTTGATTTGATTTTACTGTTATCTAATTCGGAAGTGAGTATTTTAGAAGAATTCGACATGCTGAAATATTTAAATAAATTCTAATTAGCAAATTACAACTAAACCCATAATGAAGTTTTAGCATAACAAGTAATAATGTATACATAATCATTATTTATTTGCAACGATACTATAGTGAATCAGAATACGTTCTACCGAGTGGCAGTCAGATACTCCTTCACTAAAGTAAACATTTTTTACCAAACACTATCTTTAGAATAACATTTATTCCTATAGTCATTTAGTTACCATTTTCGGTCAGAAATTACTGACACTTTTAGTAATTCTATAAGTGTGACCCTCTATTTTCCAATATCAGAGGTCGGTCCTAACTATGCTACCGAAATTAAGAGTCAAGGTTGGGAATGGACCTAAAAAATCCTATCCATTTTTGGAGTTTAAGTTGTTCTGATTCCTATGTTACAACCCTTCGTGGGGATAGTCGGTGTTTAAACTACTAGCACGGGCCACCTAAAGCAAACTAGTAGGCGCAACATAGGAATCTCATGGTCCAAACTAACGGAAGAGACCGCACGATATGTCGACACATATCTTTCACCCACTTACTATAAACAACTTCCTCCGTTCACCTTGATATTGACTCATACAAACACTTTCCGAATGGAGGTCACTTTTGAAGGAAATCAAACTTAAGATTTCCATGACCAGCGGATAAAAGATTATTCCAAATCACAATCATGAATGAACATTACATTTACAGTCGAACATAAACAAGAGGTTATACAATTAATACAGAAATTACAGCATGAATAACCACAAATGCACAAAGGGAAAACTCTACCAACATTTGAAGATGCGTCTCCTCACTTCTTTGCGCACGACCGCTCGAACAACAACAATCTCGAATGCTCGATCTACATGACCACAACACAGTACGAACACTTCGCGCTCGTCCTCAACGATCGCTTTGGTCACAAACTCCGCAGTAACACAAATGGCCTCCACAGAACCTTGATGGTGTGGAGTTGAGTTTGACACCACCAAGAAAGCTACTTGTATTCTCGGTGTGAGAATCCAAAGGGTGGGCTCTGTTTGGACTTGGAATATGGTAGATGAAGGAGGAAACAACGATCATTGGTGACATGCAGAAATGCATGTCATCTTAGTCCTTTTACTTAGAATTATGAAGGTTATTAGGCAGAATATTCGTCGATCATGATAGAAATTCACGAGAAAATGAGTTTGCATCGATTAGCATGTCGAATCGCAGCTAACCTATTATTCTGCATTAATTATGCATTCAATGTTCTATCTTTGTAGCTAATGCTGGAAATGAACGCAAACGCAGAAACCGACCACCGCATAAACGACTGCATGCAGAGAAACACTCCATCGCAAAGACAAACACATTGATCAATGCATGGATGTTGCGGTAATCAGCCGTATGCATCCATTGCATAGGAGTTGCGATCGTCAAGCGAATACGGTCATCATGTAGAGTTGTATTAAGCGAATGCGGTCATTGAATGATTGCGGCTGCGTGACGACGCAAACTAATGGGATCAATGCAAGGTAGCTGGAATGAATGCATCACGCATCTACCTTGAGAAAATCCAAAGCTGATGTTGACATTCCACCTACCATGTCGTTAGTGGCAGAGGTTCAGAAAGCGTCGAACGTCATACTTAGAGCAGTCCAATTAAAGCTGTCGGCGATCCAAGCTCTATAAATAGAAGCCGATGAGCTTAAATTCCTTTTATCCAAGGTTTTTGCTTAAGGTTCGCGTATGGCGAATCCTTGCAATCTAGACAAACGAGTGAGAAGACGGTTGAGATTTCTTCACCTCCTTCATCCATTCCAAGTGACGACTGGAGCCTTTGACGGAGTTAGATCTTGAGAGAGTCAGCTCCTTTGCCCATCCATGGTTCCACCGGCAGCCTTGATGCACATTCGCTGGAAGCAAAACTTTTGCTTCCAGTCGGTCATTTTTTTTCTATTATTTTTCTATATTGTATTGTATGACATTTGAAATTAAGGGATTAATACAATTGTTTTCAATGCATTTCTCTGTTTCTTTGACTCAATCTCCATCTTCTTGCTTAGCATCTTTACTTTCATTGCAACATTTAGTGGGATTGCGTGGGTATTGCATACTTAGTCATGTGGATTAGGGATATGAAGCATATAGCAAACCACCGAGAGGTGTGCGTTGCGTAAGTGTGTGAGAAAACCTTATTTGCTTAGTGTGAAGCTGCTGCAATGCCTGTCTATAGGTTAACACATTGCCTGTCTATAAGTGAAGTCAGCAACAACCAACTGCCTAAGAGGGTAAGTGGTTGGACGCATTAAGCAAGGTTTGCATTGTTCACTAGGGATAGTAACAATCTTATGTCAACCAAGTTCATGCGATTGTTTTGTATTATGTATGCTTCATTCGTCCATTAGAGATACTCGAGAGGGTAGTCTAAAGACAGGATCTAAGTTTAGGAGAGTCAGATCAGAACACATAATACAAGAGATAGAAGCTTAGGAATAAGCATTGTTTGCTATTAACCCATCGCATGCATCCTAGAGATAGGATACGATTGAGTGTGGTCACCGCAGCTTTGTGTGCATTTTGCATCATCGCATAGGAAAAGAGTAGAGACTTAGGAATAAGCTTTATGGACACTTTTGCATTCAACACATACGTCCTAGACTTAGAAGCACCACATTTCCATTGGAAAATGATTTTCCGTGCATGAGTGTAGCATGAGCGCATTGGCTTGCGTTAACTAGGGTTGCCCTCGCAGTCACTCTTAAGGGTTGCAATGAAAACATCTCTGCATTTTATCTATTTTCCCATACATTTATTTCATATTAAGGTTTTTTGTATCTCTACCTTTCATACATATCCTCATTGCGTTGTCCGCTAAATAGGAGTAGGAGTAGGATTAACTTAGTAACATCCCCTCCATTCTTTTATTCAACCGCCGCATGCACATCACCACATACATATAGCCACAAGTCCTTGTGTTCGACCTCGGATTACCCGAGAAACTTGTGACGGAATTATACTTAGTTCCAGTGCAAGAAAACTTGTGGCAGGACGCATGGTCATCGCATACATTCATTAATGTATTTTTCATTCTAACGCATGACCATCGACGCATGACTATCAACGCATATCTTAGGAACATGCATCGCATACCGCGTCTAAGGGATTTTGGTTGTCGAGTAAAATTGACTTCCAATTTCCTGTCATCAATCATATACATAACTGGGCAAGTGGGAGATGGCAGAGACCTATTGTATAGGTTGATGCCCAATCATTTAGCTAAAGTTATACAATTGTCTAGCAAAAACTGAACGATTGTTTAGCTCATCATTTAGCTCGGTGTCTATAGCCTATAAACACTACACGATCGTCTACTTTGGGCAATCGATCATCTAGCAAAAGCTATACGATCATTTAGGAAATACTACACGATCGTTTAGCTCGCCCAAGCTATCGTTTAGTAAATCTAAATTTACTTGACAACTCCGTGAGATTCTTTTTGCCGAGAGAGAGATTTCAAAAAACTTTTATGAAAAACTTTTCAACAGTTACTAAAATTAGGAAAATTATTTTCCTTTTATCTCATGGTTACCATGAAAATCCAATAACCACCCACTCAATTGGTTATTAAAGAAAAAGAATTAATTAAATAAAAACTCTTTAGTCACGGGATCCACCATGTTAATTGCCAGGCACTCCACTAAAGACCGACAGCTGAACTTTTCTTACCACAGATATATTATATGTCCATCTTAACCAATCAGCAATACGACAACCTTTCACAGATCGCTTGTACGTACAGCTGGGCCAATAACCGTTATGCCCCTGTAGTTATATCTATTTTCTTAAGTACCACTGATCCCTCTAATGAACATAAGTCATAAGTCATAATCCTACTATGACTGAGTCCTCTCTTCCAAAGAGAAGTTGTGGCCACTATGTTCAAGCCCCGGAATCAGCCTTTAAGGGAACAATCTCTCTACTTATCCCTACTTCGGGAATTCCATCTTGTGGATTGAGTTCCCAGCTCCTAAATCAGACAAGTCCCCAAAAAGGTAGGCATGTTAAGTTGGCAATCTGGCCACTCTCACCCATACTAGTCAAAGGACCGCCCTCAAAAGCAGGAGTTCCCAAAACACTCAAGATTGAGGTCGTGTCATCTATGGTCGTTTAGGTGAGATACAAATCTCTAGTATGAACAGCGTTATATAAGAGTCTAGTCATCTTGTGGTCTAAGTATTATACAAACTCTTTGTATAGGACATCCCCGCTCGCACGTCTCCACATGAATGGTCAGGATCTACCATCTGTAATAGTTTACAACACTTCAAACCTCTACAAAGCGGACCGTATCCGTAGTGTCACCAGGATCATGTATCCCACCTTAATCCTCATACTACAGACTTATTTAGGTTATCACTTAAGGCATGATCCACTTGTATATCACATATACATGCTTAAGTTCACAAAAGATAACCAAGGAGCTTTGTTTATTGGATATGAGTAAATGCCAGAATTAAATAACACTTATTTTATTCATAGACAATGTGCATCTTTACAAAATAACAAGACTCCGGGAGAATTAGGACACCAATCCCAACAACTTCCAGGGTAACACGAAGTGTCATATGAATCTCATGGTGTGAACTATGTGGAGACGTGGACGTTAAAATTCTATGTATCAAACATTTGATTTGTGTTTGAATGACTTCCCCTTATTCACCGGAACCTTGATTTATGCTAAAAAATACTTTCTGACTGGAGGTCACTTCTAGGGTGATGGTGACGGGCAGAAATGCACATCATCTTAGGCCTTTTATTTAGAATTATGAGGGCTGTTAAGCATAATATGCAGCAATTATGTTAGGAATTCATGAGAAAATGAGTTTGTGTCGTTCAACATTAAGAATCTCGGCTAACCCACTATTATGCGTTATTATGCGTTGAATTGTCTATCTTTGTAGTTAACGTAAAAAGCGGACGTAGACGCAGAAGCTGGGCTATGGCATAGAGGACCACATACAGAGAAATTCTCCATCACAAATGCGAACGCATAAGTTCAATGTATGGGTGTTGCAGTAATCAACCACATATGTCCATCGCATAGAAGTTTTGATCGTCAAACGATTGCGGTCATCGTGTAAAAGTTGTGGTAATCAAGCGAATGCGATCATTTTAAGATTGCGGCTATATGATGATAACCATAATAGAGGCACAAGGTAGGTGGAATGGAGGCATCAACTCATATCTCGGGAAAATCAAAAGGTGATATTGACATTTCACCTACCTTGCCGTTAGCAGCAGAGAATTCAAAAAAGAACCAACGCGCCACGAATGTCAAAATCAGAGCAGGTCCATTAATTTTATCGACGATCAAGCTCTATAAATAGAAGCCGTTGAGCATAACTTTAAACCATCCAAGGTTTCCTACCTTCGGGTGGATCCTTGTGATCTAGACCAAAGCGTTAGAAGAAAGCTTGAGAGTTCTTCATCTCCTTCGTTAATTCCAAGTGATGACTGAAGCCTTCTTCAATTCCATCTCCATCTTTCTTTATTTAGCATTCTTAACTTTCATCGCATCACTTAGTGAGATTGCTAGGGTATTTCATACTTGGTCATGTGACATAGGAATATGAAGCATGCAGAAAACCACCAGGAGGTGTGCGTTGTGTGAGTGTGTGAGAAAACCTTATTTGCTTAGTGTGAAGCTGTAGCAACGCTTGTCTATAAGCAGACGCAATGCTTGTCTATGAGTAAAATTAGCAACAACTAACTAACTGGGAGGGTAAGTGGATGGTCACATTAAGCAGTGTAAGCAAGTGTTCACTAGAGATAAGAATAATCTTTTGTCAACCAGGTTTTGCGGTTTCCTTGTCTTATTTATGCGTCCATCACGCCTTTAGAGCTACTCGGGAGAGAGTCCAAAGAAAGAACCTAAGACTCGGGAGAGTTAGATTAAGATCGCATAAGCAAGATTGTAGACTTAGAAATAAGTTTCGTTTACTAATACAAATCAAGTGCATTTGCGGCGAGCGTGTGTGGCATGAACGCATTAGTTGGCGTTGGCTAGGGTTGCCCTTTCGGTAAAGCTAGGGTTGCGATGAAGACATCACCACATTTTATCTATTTTCCATCCATTTACTATGCATCGATAGTTGTCGTGTCTCTACCTCTCATTCATATTCTCACGCTTAATTTGTTGGTTAGAAGTAGGAGTAGTTTGTAGCTTATACCCTTCATCATTCTTTTATTCATTCTCCGTATACACATTACCGCATAGTATTTAGTACAAGTCCCTGAGTTCGACCTCGAATCACCTGAGAAACTTGCATTCTCGTTATACTTGGTGTGAGCACAAGAAAACTTGTGACAGGAAGGCATGGTCATCGCATACATTCGTTAACGCATAGTTTCATTCCAACGCATAACCACCAATGCATAAGTATCAACGCATAACCTTAAGACATGCATCGCATAATTGCGTTCACCAAATTTTCGTCATCAGGTGACACAAAGTACCACTTAAATCTTGATTGTGAACTCTTAGGGACATGAGATCTAAAAAAATCGTATCTTATATGTTATTAATCTCCCACTGAGGTGTTCTAATAACTTTATCATATATAGGTTATTTAAACTCCCACTAAAGTGTTCTATTAATATGGGTAAGAATATACTTAGGTTCTTTTCGGCTAATAAAAACAACCCTAAGTCTAGGCGGTTATCAAAGTATAACATTTATAAATAGATTTTAACTTACGATGTCTAGGTGATAAACCGTTTTATTACCTCACACTGCTCACGTATTGCTCATAAAACCGGTTAGCAACACTCAATAATTCGGCCATAATCCCAGGTAGAAGGTGTTCCGTAGATTGTCAACTTAAATACCTCTAGCCTTCGATAGGATTATATATCGATTGAGTTCGTAACCCGAGTTTTACAAGTTTAACGATCTATTTTAACTATTAAAACGAGTGGTTAACCTATGTGAGCATGCAACTGTTCTTTGTTATGGATTTTAAATGTCTAACCCAATTTTATAATAGCTTACAAAATTTTAGACATGCTAAGCATCCACAACAAACATCAAAGGCATTCAATTTTTAATATAACAATTATATTAAATAAAAGAAACCCTAACATGCATACTATATATTATAATATTTTATAACATACTTTCAATGCATGTAACATGCTTCTTATGGTGAGATTTTAAATCAACATGGCATACTGTATGCTCATACAAGATTTGTTTAATTATAACATACATCAAATGCATAAATAATTAAACATAAACTGATGTGGTTTTAGTTTTAGCATAAACAAGCAAACAAAAGCCAAATTATTACAAAACAGATTCAAAACTGTTTCTAAACCTCTCCAAACCGAACCCAAACAACTTGAACCGGACCACAAAAGTCTGAACCGGACCAGCCAAAAACCTTTTGAGGCTAAATCGGACAGGACCTCAAGAAAATCGGTTGAACCGGCTGTTCTCACTCTATGCTCGAAATCTCGCTCAGGCTCATCGTGTAGCACCGATGTCTATCGTCTAGCACGATCGTTTAGTGTCTGGCTGATCGAGTAGCGCCATCATATAGTGCCTCTTCACATCGTTCAATGCTCATATAAAGCTACACGATCGTGTAGTGCAATCGTATAATACCTCTTCACATCATTTAGCGCCCGCACAAAGCTACACGATTGTATAGTGCTATCGTATAGCGCCTTCTAACTATGGTGTATTGCCATCGTCTAGCACCAGACAAAGCTACACGATTGCATTAGGGTGGGCGTATTAGGGCGGGACTCTAAGGCCGAAAATTAATGGTTACACTTACACATAATTGTTAAGGGTTAACAGTTTTGGATCAAATGAATGGTGACTATTAAAATTAGTTACAAGAATTATTTCTGCCTAATGGTTGAGAGTGTTTCATCTCAGTGAAGGAGCATCTGATCACCCCACTGGTGACGTTTGTCTTGTCTCGCTGGGGCATCATTGCGAAATAGAAGTCTTTTCACTTAGGGTACTTGGAAACTATTTTGCTAAAACTAAAATTGGTGTTAAAATGTGGTATTGCATAGACTTATTCAGTTTATTCGTTTTTCAGCAACGTAATTATGACTATAGCCACTTTAGCTCTTTTAAGCGCCGATAAACTAACTGGCGAAAACTAGTTGGAAATGCACTATCATAACAATTTTAATCATTGATGATCTACGGTTCGTCCTTACAGAGGAGTGTCCTCCTATTCCACCTCAAAACGCCATTCAAAATGTTCAGGAGGCCTATGAGTGTTACAAACGGGCGAACGAGAAGGCACGAGCCTATATCTTGGCTAGTCTTAATGACATTTTGGCCAAGAAGCATGAGCCTACAGTCTCAGCACGTGAGATCATGGAGTCCCTACGGGGGATATTCGAACAACCGTTTGGACAACTCAAGCATGAGACACTCAAATGCATCTTTAACTCCAAAATGGAGAAGGCACCTCTATTCGTGAACATTGCTTAATATGATGGTCCACATTAACGTGGCAGAGATGAATGGGTCTCGGATCGATGAAGGCAGCCAAGTTAGCATAATCCTACCTTCGTTGTCGGATAGCTTCCTGCACTATCTCAGCAATGCCATTATGAACAAAGTGGACTATACCCTTATAACTCTCCTCAACGAGTTTCAGACATTCCAATTCTTGCTGAAAAGTAAGGAGAAGAAGGGAGGCGAGACAAATGTTGTCTCGTCTTCAAAGACATTCCATAAGGGTTCAACCTCATGAACAAAGTCTACACCTTCTACTTCTAACACTTCCAAGTGGAAGAAGAAGAAGAGTGGTAAGAGGAAGGGGGAGGCACCTGCTAACCCACAACCTGTCACCCAATAGGGAAGGCGACCAGTGCCCGGAGACAAAGGAAAGTGTTTCCATTGTAACTAGGATGGGCACTGGAAGAGGAATACCTCGCTGGATCAAGGAGAAGAAGAAGACTAAGGCCAAGGCCAAGGCAAACAAGGTAAATATGATTTAAGTTTTGGAGACTTTTTTAGTGAAGAATGATGATTCTGCTTGGATTATTGACTCTGGGGCCACTAATCATGTTCGTTCTTCTTTTCAGAGGATTAGATCCTGGTGGCAGCTAGAGGCTGAAGAGATGATGATGCGAGTAGGCACCGGGCACGTCGTCTCAATTGTGGCAGTGGAAGGGATCCAGATGAGTTTACAGAAGAAGTTTATCATTTTGCATGATGTTTATGTAGTTCCCGAGTTAAAGAGGAACTTGATTTCTGTAAAGTATCTGATACAATATAATTATACTGTAAATTTTAATTTCAATAAAGTGTTTATTCATAAAGATGGAGTTGAAATCTATTCATCAAATCTGGAAAATGACTTTATGTGTTAAGGTCATTACCAACGAGTTCCCTCCACAACATAGAGATGTTTAAAACTGTCATAACTCAAAATAAACGACAAAAGGTTTCTTCTAAAGAAAATGCCCATCTTTGGCACCTTCGATTAGGGCACATCAATCTCAATAGGATTGATAGGTTGGTGAAGAATGGACTTCTAAGAGAGTTAGAGGAAAATTCATTACTAGTGTGCGAATCTTGCCTTGAGGGCAAGATGATTAAAAGACCTTTTACTAGAAAAGGATATCGAGCCAAAAAGCCTCTAGAGTTAATGCATTTTGACCTTTGTGTTTCGATGAATGTAGAGCCAGGGGAGGTTATGAGTATTTCGTCACTTTTACTGATGATTACTCTCGGTTTAGGTATGTTTATTTTATGCAAAGGAAGTCTGAATCTTTTGAAAAGTTCAGAGAGTTCAAGGCTGAAGTTGAAAATGCATTGGATAGATGGATTAAGATACTTCGATCGGATCGAGGTGGAGAGTTTTTGGATTTGGGGTTTCAGAACTATTTGATAGAACATGGAATGATTTCCCAACTCTCAGTGTCGGGTATACCTCAACAGAATAGTATAGCGGATAGGAGAAATAGAACCTTGTTGGACACGATTCAGTCGATGGTGAGTTATGCTTCCTTACCAGACTCGTTTGGGGGTTTTGTAGTGGAGACTGCAGTGTATATACTCAAATGTGTTCCTTCCAAGAGTGTTGTGAGAACAATTTTGGAGTTGTGGAATGGGCGTAAAGCCAGTTTGCATCAATTCCGCATATGGGGTTGCCCAACACATGTGCTTGAGGCCAATCCAAAGAAATTGGAACCACGGTTGAAATTGTGCCTCTTTGTAGGCTACCCCAAAGGTACATGAGGGGGTTACTTTTATGATACTATGGAAAATAGAGTGTTTGTGTCTATGAACGCTACCTTCCTAGAAAAGGATCATATTAGGGAGCACAGTCCACGTAGTAAGATTTTGTTATGTGAGCTTTCCAATGAAACTACAGAAACTTCAATAAGAGTTATTGATGAGCCTGCTTCATCAGTAAGAGTTGTTGATGATAGTTCATCTGGTAGATCAATTCCACCTCAAGAGTTGATGGAACCTCGACGTAGTGGGAGGGTTGCGAATCCATCTATTCACTATATGGGTTTCACAGAAATCCTGGCTATGGTAGCCGATGGCAACGTTGAGGATCCGTTGTCTTATCAGATGAAGGATGTTAACTGGGATAAATGAGTCAAAGCCATGGATCTTGAGATGGAGTCGATGTACTTCAACTCAATATAAGATCTTGTAGATCAACCTGATGGGGTAAAACCTATAGGTTGCAAATGGATTCTATAAGAAGAAACGGGGTGCCGATGGGAAGGTGCAAATCTTCAAGGCTAGACTTATGGCAAAGGGATATATTCAGGTGGAGGGAGTCGACTATTGATGACGGGAAATTAGATGTCAATTTACTCGACAACTAAAATCCCTTGGATGCAATATGTGATGCATGTTCTTAAGGTATGTGTTGATAGTCATGTGTCGAAGGTCATGCGTTGGAATGACTATGCGTTAATGAATGTATGTGATGACCATGCATCTCGTCACAAGTTTTCTTGCACTCACGCCAAGTATAATGCAAACACAAGTTTCTCGGGTGATCTGAGGTCGAACTCAAAGACTTGTAGCTAACTGAATGTGATAATGAGTATGCGACAGTTTAATAAAAGAATGGATGGGAAGGTTTCTAAGCTAACATTACTCCTACTCCTAGCTAACAGACAACGCGATGAGAATATGCCTGAGAGGTAGAGACACGACAACTCTTGACATGAAACAACTGAATGGGAAAATAGATAAAATGCAGAGATGTTTTCATTGGAGTACTTAAGAGTGACCGCAAGGGCAACCTTAGTCAACGCAAGCCATGCAATCATGCTACACACATTTGAGACTTACTCTAGGACGTATGCGGTGGATATGCATAAGTGTCGAGATGACCACATACAACCACCATATCCTACTTCCTGAACGCATGCAAAATCCTATCCGTAGGGTGCATACGTTGTATGAAAGCAAACAGAGCTTATCTCTAAGTTTCTCATTCTTGTCTATGCGTTTCAGTCCGCTCTCTCGAGTCTTAGATTTGGATTTTAGACTACTCTCTCAAGTATGCCTAAATGATGAATGATGTGCTCATAGGACAAGGTAACTGCATGAACTTTGCTGACATAAGATTATTCCTATCTCTAGTGAACAATGCATACATTGCTTAATGCGACTAACCACTTATCCTCCCAGGCAGTTGGTTCTTGCTGACTTTGCTCCTAGACAAGCATTGCGTTGGTCTATAGACAGGTGTTGCTACAGCTTCACACTAAGCAAATAAGGTTTACTCACACCCTTACATAACGCACACCTCTCGGTGGTTTGCTACATGCTTCATATCCCTAATCCACATGAATAAGTATGCGATACTCAAGCAATCTCACTAAGTAAAGCAATGAAGGTTAAAGATGCTAAGTAAAGAAGATGGAGATGAAGTTGAAGGAAATATAGAAATGTATTGAACACAAAATGTATTAATTCTTTAATCCCAAAATGTAGTACAATACAATCTAAGAAAGAGAAAGGAACTTGAAATGACAAGTTGGAAGTAAAGACTTACTTCCAGTGGATGTGCGTCAAGGCTGTCGGTGGTGCCATGGATGGGCAGTGGAGCTGACTCTTTTGAGATCTAGCTTCGGTCGAAGGCTCCGATCGTCACTCGGACTGGATGAAGGAGGTGAAGAACTTTCAAGCATCTTCCCACGCATTTTTCTGGATCACAAGGATCCACCCTAGGCGAACCTCAGGCGAAAACCTTGGATGCTTGAATTTCTGCTCATCGACTTCTTTATATAGAGCCTGGATCGCCGACAACATTAATGGGCTACTCTGATTCTGACATTTAGTGCGTTTAGTCCTTTCTGAACCTCCACTGCCAACGGTGTGGTAGGTGAAATGTCAACATCATCTTTTAATTTTCTCGAGGTAGATGCGTTGATGCGTTCATTCCACCAACCTTGCGTTGATCCCTTTACCATGCGTTATTGTGTAGCCGCAATCGTGTAGTGACCGCATTCACTTAATACCGCAACTCTACACGATGACCGCAACTCTCATGCGATGGACGTATGCGGCTGATTACCGCAACATCCATGTATTGATCGAACGCATTCGCCTTTGCGATGAAGAGTTTCTCCGCATGCGGTCGTCTATGCAGTGGTCCGGTTTCTGCATTTGCGTCCACTTCCTGCGTTAGCTACAAAAATCGAACATTGAACGCATAATAACGCATAATATTGGGTTAGTTGAGATTCTTAATGTTGAACGCCACAAGCTCAATTTCTCGTGAATTTCTAACATAATTGCCGCATATTCTGCTTAACAACCCTTATAATTCTAAGTAAAAAAGGCCTAAGATGACATGCATTTTTGAATGTCATCAACTATGAGGAGACTTTCTCGCTTGTTGTCATGTTGAAGTCTATCAACATCCTCTTGTCCATTGCTGCATTTTATGACTATGAGATACGACGAATGGACGTCAAGACTGCCTTTCTGAATGGTCATCTTGAAGAGACAATTTATATGGTGCAACTCGAGGGATTCATAGCCCAAGATCAAGAGCAAAAGGTTTTGCAAGCTAAATCAGTCCATTTATGTGCTGAAACAGGCGTCTCGATCTTGGAATATACGGTTTGATACTTTGATCAAGTCGTATGGCTATGAACAAAACATTGATGAACCTTGTGTTTACAAGAAGATCATCAACACTTCAGTAGTCTTCTTAGTGTTGTACATAGACGATATACTACTCATTGGGAATGATGTAGGTCTACTGACTACAGTTAAGAACTGGTTAGCGACCCAATTCTAAATGAAAGATTTGGGAAAGACTCAGTTTGTTCTTGGTATTTAGATCTTTTGGGATCGAAAGAACAAAGTGCTAGCGCAGTCTTAGGCATCGTAGATTTACAAGATGTTGCTCAAGTACTTGATGCATAACCCCAAAAAGGGCCTACTACCTTTTAGGCATGGAGTTACATTGTCTAAGGAAATGTGTCCTAAGACGCCTCAAGATGTTGAGGAGATGGGACAGGTCCCATATGTATCTGTCGTCTGCAGTTTGATGTATGCGATGCTCTGTACTAGACCAGATATCTGCTATGCTGTGGGAATAGTCAGTAGGTATCAGTCTAATCTAGGACAGGGTCATTGAACCGCAGTCAAGAACATCCTCAAATATCTTCGGAGAACGAAAAACTACATGGTTGTATATGGAACAAAGGATTTGATCCTTACTGGATACACGGACTCTGATTTCCAGACTGATAAGGATTCTCGGAAATCCACTTCAGGGTTAGTGTTTAATTTTAATGAATGAGCTGTAGTATGACGTAGCACTAAGTAGGCGTGCATTGCCGACTTCATGATGGAGGCTGAGTATGTAGCGGCTTATGAAGCTGCTAAGGAGGTCGTTTGGCTCAGGAAGTTTCTGACTGATCTAGAAGTTGTTCCAAACATGTCTAGGCCCATCACCCTCTATTGTGACAATAGTGGTACTGTGGCGAACTCCAGGGAACCCAGAAGTCACAAGCGCGATAAACATATAAAGCGAATGTATCATCTCATCCGCGAGATAGTGCATTGAGGGGATGTGATAGTCACAAAGATTGCTTCGAAGCACAACGTTGCTGACCCGTTTACGAAGGCTCTCACGATGATAGTTTTTTAGGGTCATCTTCAGAGCATGTGTCTACGGGATCGCCCGCAGCTAGACTAGGGAAAGTGAGAGATTTTTGTACTGGGCCTTAGTGCCCTAGTTTTCTGTTTTGTACACCCTACTCGCTTTAGGACAAGTGGGAGATTGTTGGGGATGATGCCCTAAACTCTCGTTGGGTCATGTAATTTATAAACACTGTATTGAACAAACGTTTGTGATGTAATAATATATGATATTTTCTTCACTGTTGTCTATGAAACATGGGATGTTTTATTTGCTTTACCACAAACCAATAAACTAAGATCGTTGGTTGTCGTTGTAACTAAGCATGTATGTGGAGACATACAGGTGGATCATGCCTTAAGTGATAACCAAAATGGTCTGTAGTATATGGATATAGGAGGGAAACTTTATCTTGGTGACAATACGGGCGTGACCCGCTTTGTAGAAGAGTTATAAATGTTGTGACTTGCTACAGATGGTCTGATCCTGATCATTCATGTGGAGACATGCGAATAAGGGCATCCTATACAAAGGATTTTGTATAAGACCGGACCACGAAGTGTTTTGGTCTCGTTATATAACACAGTTCATGTCAGAGACTTCATTTCACTTGGATGACCATAGGTAACATGACCTCAACCTTGAGTGAGTTGGGAACTTCTGCTTTTGAGGATGGTCCTTTGATTTGCATGGATGCGAGTGGCCAGATTGCCGACTCAAACCTACCACTTTGGGGATTCGTCTGATTTGAGAGCTGGGAATTCAACTACACAAGATGGAATTCACTCTTTCCCCGAAGCAGGTAGATTGCTCCTTTAAGAGTTGATTTCGGGACTTGAACGACGTGGCGCCACACACCTCTCATGGTCCGAAAGGTGTTCATACATAGTAAGACTATGTTGTATTGTTCATTAGAGGGATGAGTGGTACTTAAGGAGTTAGATGTAACTACAGGAGCAAAACGGTAAATTAGCCCAACTGTACTTAAGAGCATCTCTGAAGGGTTATCGTACTATTGACTGGTTATATCTGATGGACACAAAAAATATATATGTGATGAGAAGAGTGCAGCTGTCAGTCTTTAGTGAAGTGCCTAGCAGTTAACAAATGATGGATCTCGTGGCTAAAGTCAACTACCATTGGAGCTTCAAGCCACAGGTCCATAAGGTCCCCTTGGTAGCTCAATGGATTCAAGTTGAGAATCAGTTTTTTGGGTCAGTTTGAAGTGTTCAAATTGAAAAGAGGGAGTTTGATTATATATGATATGATTAAACTAGTCGATTATATATGATATAGTTGACATGATGTATAAGATACATTAATTGAAGGAAAAGGATATAAATATGATTTATATCTAGTGGAGGAAAAAAAGATTATGGTTTAAATGTTGCATATGATGTGATATTAAACTATAGGTTATAAATATAATATGATTATATTTATTTATAATTAACAATTATGAGATAATCGTTGGTGGTTTTTCTCTATAATCGTACATGAAAGTGGGAGGTTACATTCAATCTTTCATAATTGAAAGATAAAATGAAAATAGTTTTCATTTTTGCAAAAGGATTGGATAACCACTTCACGAATTGTACATTGCCCATTGTCTAGCTAACATGAGCATACACGATAGCTCAAGTTTTCCAAACTCATCGTGTACACGCGCAGTCGTCCTAAACGATCGTATAGCTTTTTCTAAACGATCGCGCGAGAGCAAGATTTCCTAAACGATTGCACTTGAGAGCGAGATTTCCTAAATGATCGTCTAAACGATCGTGCATCTATTTCTAAATGATCAAGCACCCATCTATACGATAGACTCAAAATCTCTACCACTTGCTTGGTCGTTGTAAATGATCGTAGTTTCCTCCTCCCCTCTACCAAATCCAACAGAGCCCACACCTCCTGAATTCTCACTCTGAGAATACCGAAGTTACTGAGTGGTGGTGTCCCCCTTGCTGCTTGTTTGCTTAGAAGACCATTCGGTGGTAAGCAACAACAAGATTTTGTGGAAGATTGACTTGGCGATCATAGCGACAACAAGAATTGCTTATATTAGTTAGAGGAAGAGATCAAGGGAAGAAAAGTTCTTAAAAGGTAAGTCTCTAGTCTTTTGTATTTGTTGTTAACAACATGCCGTAATTTGTTTGTAGATACATAACTTGTTGTTTGATTGTGAATGCGGTATTTCTGTCACAATGAATTTGGAACGATCTTGCTTCTGCTCATAGGTACTCTTTAATAAGAGTTCCTTCACCTGCCATTTAAGAAAAAAGCTTGATAAGAAGGATTCGTAGATCCACGAGTGGTCACTTTGTGAACATTCTCAACGTATACATCATATTAAAAAATCTCACAAGATGAGGTGTCAGATGAGATGTTACTGACAAGAGCCTTGACATCTTTCTTAGAGTCAACGCTTTCTTCACACTCATCATTGGATAAAGTTAAGACATAACTTTTAAAGATTTAAGGCAACTGACTTATCAGCCTCCTTCCTATTACTACTTTGAATTTTCACTTGCTTGAGAGGATGTGAGCCACCAGACTTATTACTTTTAGAATTGAAATTTGCAGGCTCCTTTCCAAATCATTTGAGAAACGATTGAATTGTTTAGAAAGGAATCCTTAGTCTCCCTGTCAGCATTATCATGTTCACCATCAACTAAGGATTGAAAAGCAATTCTCTTATTATTCTTCTTCTCTAGCTTTCCATCCAAAGACATTTCAGAAGTTGGCAAGGAGCCAAATAATTCATCAACTTTCAGAGATAATATGTCTTAAACATCCTTAAGTGCAGGAACCTACATATCAAATTTCTTAAGAAGAGACCTAAGCACCTTTCGAACAAGTCTTTCTTCCGAAATTTTCTCTCCGAGAGCAAAAAAGCTCATTAACAATATCCAATAAACGAACAAATTCAACAATAGTCTCATCATCTTGCATTTTAAGATTCTCGAACTTTAAAGTCAACAACTGCAACCTTGACATTTTGACTTTTGAAGTCCCTTCATAAGCAACGAAAAGGACATACCAGGCCACTTTTGTAGAAAAATGTGTATTAATTAGTATGAATATATTGCGATCTACACCATTAAATATGGCATTTAAAGAAGGAGAATTTCCTAAAGGCGCTCATCTTCAGCTTATGTCTACTGTAATTCTGGTTTTAAGATCTCTTTTCCATCATCAGTTTTGGTGGTTGGATGAGACCACCAGTAACCATAACCTTCCATGTTTTGATATCAATTGACTTTAGAAAGCCCGACATTCAAGTTTTCCTGTAAAAATAGTTTATTCCATCTAAGACAAGGAGATGAGTGGTGGAGCCATCTTCTATGATTTCATTCATGATCAAAACACCTAAGATAAAGGTGACTTGCTCTAATACCAATTGAAAAAGAGTTTGTTGATTTGTCACTCAAATTACGAATATTAAACGAAAATCACAGACAACAACCATAACTACAAGATACCAATAACCAGTAAGCAAATAAAGACGTACAGAAGTTGGTAACCCAGTTCAGTGAAATCCACCTACGTCTAGGGGGCAATGTGCCCGGAAAAGGCAACCTAATAATATTGATGAAAAAAGAAAATGAGAAACGAACACACAGTTTACGTGCCCTAGAATAGGGAGAAAAACCCACGATTGAGACTCATTTTTATTATTGGTCTGATACCCAAAGTACAAGAGAACAAGCCAAATAAATAAATAAATAATGGGAAGCCCTAAAGTACAGGAAATTACGAAAAAAACAACCCTAGGGTAATATGCTATTTTCGACACTCCCCCTCAAGTTGAGGCGTAAATATCAATAATGCCCAACTTGCTAACACAATAATTAAAGCTTTTTCTGAGCAACCTCTTTGTGAGCACTTCTTCAACTTGTTGACTTGAAGGTGTTGGGGTTGATGCCCTAAAGACTCGTGTCCTATAGTTTGTAAACAGTTTGTACGAACGCTTGTGATATTTTATATCACTTGTTGGTTTTGCTCAGTTGAATGTTTTATTTGCTTTACTACAAACCAATAAACTTAAAATCCCTGGTTGTCTGTATATAACTTAAGCATGTATATGGTGACATACAAGAGGATCATGTCTTGAGTGATAACCAAAATGGTCTGTAGTATATGGATATGGGAGGGAAACCTTATCCTGGTAATGCTACGGATGTAGCTCGCTTTGTGGAATAGTTGTAAGTGTTGTAAATTGTCAGAGATGGTCTAATCCTGATCATTCATGTAGGGGACATGCGAGCGGTGGCATCCTATACAAAGATTTTGTATAAGACCTGGTCAAGAAGTGTTAACGTCTCGTTATATACCATCGTTCATGACAGATACTTCACTTCACTAGAATTACCATAGGTAACATGACCTCAATCCTGAGTGAGTTGAGAACTCCTGCCATTGAGGGCGGTTCTTAGATTTGCATGGGTGTGAGTGGCTAGGTCGCCGACTCAAACCTACCACTTTGAGGATTTGTTTGATTTGGGAGTTGGAAACTCAGCTTCACAAAATGGAATTCATCCTTCCCCAAAGCAGGAGTAAGTAGATAGATAGCTTCCTTAAGGGCTGATTCCAGGGCCTGAACGATGTGGTGCCACACACCTTCTCTTAGCCTTAGAGGTGTTCACTCATAGTTGGACTATGTTGTATTGTTCATTAGAGGGATCAGTGGTACTTAAAGAGTGAGATGTTATTGGGATTGGTGTCCTAATTCTCCCGAGGTCTTGTTGTTTTGTAAAGATACACATTGTTCAATAAATAAAATAAGTATTATTTAATTTTGGCATTTACTCATATCCAATAAACAAAGCTCCTTGGTTATCTTATGTGAACTTAAGCATGTATATGTGATATACAAGTGGATCATGCCTTAAGTGATAATCTAAATAGGTCTGTAGTATAAGGATTAAGGTGGGATACTTGATCCTAGTGACACTAGGGATACGACCCACTTTATAGAGGTTTGCAAGTATTGTAAACTACTACAGATGGTAGATCCTGACCATTCATGTGGAGACGTGTGAGTAGGGGTGTCCTATACAAAGAGTTTGTATAAGACTTGAACCACGAGATGACTAGACTCTGTATATAACGTCGTTGATACTAAAGACTTGCATCTTACCTAATCGACCATAGGTGACACGACCTCAGTCCTGAGTCTTTTAGGAACTCCTACCTTTGAGAGCGGTCCTTTGATTAGTATGGGTGAGAGTGGCCAGATTGCCAACTCAACATGCCTAACTTTTTGGGGACTTGTCTGATCTGGGAGCTGGGAACTCAATCCACAAGATGGAATTCACTTCTTTCTCGAATCAGGGATAAGTAGAAAGATTGCTCCATTAAGGGCGGATTACGAGGCTTGAACATAGTGGCCACAACTTCTCTTTAGAAGAGAAGACTTAGTCATAGTAAGACTATGACTTATGTTCATTAGAGGGATCAATGGTACTTAAGGAGACAAATGTAACTACAGGGGCATAACATTATTGGCCCAGCAATACTTACGAGCGATTTGTGAAAGGTTGTCGCATTGCTCATTGGTTAAGATGGACACATAATATATATGTGGTAAAGAGAGTTCAGTTGTCGGTCTTAGTGGAGTGCCTGGCAGTTAACGGATAGTGGATCCCGTGACTAAAGAGTTTAGTCAGTTATCTACGTACTGTTGGAGCTTCGAGTTACAAGTACATAAGGTCCCCTTTGTAGCTCAATGGATTCAGTTGAGAATCAGTTCTTCGTGTTGATTTGAAATGTTCAAATTGACAAGAGGTATTTTGATTATCTAGGATATAATCGGTATGATGTATGAGATATATCTGGTGGAGGATTGATGTAAATGAGATTTACATTAAGTATCATGGAATAGAAAAAGAATTATGGTTTATTCATGAGATGAAATATTAAAACTATAGGTTATAAATATAGTATGATAAGTTGGTTATCATTTATATTTATAATAATATTAATTATTGGATAATTAATTTTTTTCTGTAATAACCAAGTTAGTAGGTAGTTATTGGATTCATGGTAACCATGAGTTTAAAAGAAAAATGGTTTTCCTATTTTGTAAATAAGTTTTACAAACACTAAAAGGTTATTTTGAGTTTTCTCTCTTACGCAAAAGAAACTCACGTAGTCATCAAGTAAATATAGATTTACTAAACGATGACTGGGTAAGCTAAACGATCGTGCAGAGTAGAGCTAAACGATCGTGCATTATTTACTAAATGATCGCATAGTTTTTCTAGACGATCGCTTGCCCAAAGTAAACGATCATGTAGAGTCTGTAGGCGATAGACCGAGCTAAACAATCGCATAGCTTTTGCTAGTCGATCACTTAGCATTATCTAAACGATTGGGCATCAACCTATGCGATAGGTCTCCGCCATCTCCCACTTGCCCAATCGTGTACAAGATCGGTGTTTCCTCCTTCGTCTGCCTCATATCAAGTCTGAAGAGAGCCTACCCTCCGGATTCTCACATCAAGAATACCAAGGTAGCCTCGTTGGTGGTTTTAGACTCAACTCGACACCGTCGAGGTTTTCTGAAGGCCGTTCGTGTCGCTGAGGAGTTCGTGATCGAGGAGATCGTTGAGGACGAGCGCGAAGAGTTCATGCCGTGTTGTGGTCGTGCAAATTGAGCATTCGTGGTCACTGTTGTTCGGGCGTTCATGAGCAAGAAGCGAGGAGTCGAGGCGACAAAGTTCGTAGAGTTCTTTCTTGTTCACTTATTTTTCATGGTGTAATTTCAGTATGAATTGTATAACCATTTGTTTGAAGTTGACTAGAAATGTATTGTTCATTTATGATTGTAATTTGGAATAATCTTATTTTGCAGCTCATGGAAATCTCAAATCTGATTTCCTTCAGATGTAACTACAGGGGTAAAATGGTAATTTTGCCCAATTATACTTACAAGCATCTGTGAAGGGTCATCGTACGCATGATTGGTTATATCCAATGGACACAAAAATATATCTGTGGCAAAAAGAGTTCATTATTTTAGAGGAAATTAGATATAAATATGATTTATATCAAGTAGAGAAGAAATACTATAGTAGATATATGATATCAAACTATAGGTTAAGAATATAATAGGATTATATTCATTATTTAATTAATTAGGCAGTTATGAGATAATTGACCAAGTATTTCTTTAGAATCATGCGAAAGTGGGAAATTCAAATTCAATTCTTGTAACCGAAGAATAAAATGAAAATTATTTTCATTTTGTACGAGTAACGTAAACATGAAACATAAGGAATGCATATACTTCAATTGTCCAGTCTTTCCTTTATGAAATGTCTGTCAATCTCAACATGTTTGGTTATGTCATGCTAAACTGGATTATTTGCAATACTTATTGCTACTTTATTATCACAAAAAAATTTCATTGGAACCTCGCTATCCTGATGAAGATTTGATAACACTTTCATCAACTAGATTTCTTCACATATCCCTAAACTCATGGCCCGATATTCAGCCTCAGCGCTACTTCTGGCCACAACTCCCTATTTTTTGCTTCTCCAAGTCACTAGATTATCCCAGACAAACGTGCAATATCCAAATGTTGGCTTTCTATCCACAACAGACCCTGTGCAGTCAGAATTAGTGTAAGCTTCAACGCAACGTTTACCGGAATTCTTGAACATCAAGTCCTTACCAGGTGTTCCCTTCAAATATCGTAGAATGCACTCAACTGTTGTCATATGTTCCTCATAAGGAGCCTACATAAACCGACTGAAAATGCTGACTGTATAGGATATATCGGATCTCGTGTGAGATAAGTAGGTCAATTTCCCAACTAGCTATTGATACCTTTTTCTGTTGACAGGGACACAATTACCTGTATTACTAAGCTTTGAATTATATTCAACCGGCATGTCAAAAGGTTTACAACCATTCATTCATGTTTCCTTTAGTAAGTCAATAGTGTACTTCCGTTGGGACACTGAAATCCCTTCTTTTGATCGAGCTACTTCCATTTCGAAGAAATATCTCAACTTCCCAAGGTCTTTAATCTCGAATTCTTTGGCCATCTTTGCTTTAAATCTCATAATTTCATCATCATCATCATTAGAAAGCACAATATAATCGACATACACAATGAGAACTGCAATCTTCCCTGAAGTTGACTTTTTTGTAAATAGTGTGTGATTTGAGTGCCCTTGGGTATATCCTTGTCCTTTGACAAAGGTAGTTAATCTGTCAAACCAAGCCCTTAGAGACTGTTTCAACCCATATAGAGACTTCCTCAGTCGGCATACCTGGTGTTTGAATTGATCCTCAAAATCGGGGGAGGACTCATTTAGACTTCCTCTTCAAGTTCCCCATTAAGAAATACATTCTTTACATCCAGTTGATGCAGAGGCCAATCCTTGTTTACTACACTTGACAGTAATACTTGGATAGTATTAAGCTTAGCTACAGGGGAGAATATCTCGGAGTAATCCACACCAAAGGTTTGAGTAAAGCCTTTAGCAACCAACCTAGGGCAACCAACCTGGCCTTGTATCGGTCAATCGTTCCATCAGACTTATACTTTATAGAAAGACGCATTTGCACCCAATTGTCTTATGCCCTTTGGGTAGAATCACCTGATCCCACGTTTTGTTTTTCTCAAGTGCCCTCATCTCTTCCATGACAGAAGCCTTCCATTCAGGAGTTTCCATTGCAGCCTGTATGCTACTCGGTACCATCCCTGTATCTAGACTGGTGGCAAAGGTTCTAACTCGGGTGATTGGTT
This sequence comes from Benincasa hispida, assembly GCF_027475165.1. Taxonomy (NCBI): domain Eukaryota; kingdom Viridiplantae; phylum Streptophyta; class Magnoliopsida; order Cucurbitales; family Cucurbitaceae; genus Benincasa; species Benincasa hispida. The sequence goes on from NC_143486.1 coordinate 72,833,864, forward strand.
ACTATACGTCATATAACTGTGCATGGTACTTTGTACATGATCGAGTACCTTTCCTTAAGGCTATAGGGAGATCAGGAGAAGCATCACGATCTTCTATACTATCAAGTTTCCCACTGTGATTGATCGTCTGCTCAACAGGGTTTCACGTTCAGAGGTCCCCTTCATATTATCACCATCTCTGGTATCACTCCCATTTTTTAGAATTGTTTCCTGATCATTATTCTCAGTTGTCTCTCCATCTGCCATGGTGGTGCTATCAACACCTTATTTTCCTTTTTCCTCTCTGCAACCGTTAGTCTCAGCACAAGTATCAATATCATTAATTTCAAGAATACACATACCTGATGCTGGGTCTGACTCATGGATCAGAGCCGAAGATGCGACATGTGGCGTTGTTTCCTTCCTGAGATTCTTCCTATAGTATGTTATCCATGGGACCTGGTTGGTAGGAAGAACAAGGCTGACATGTTCAAGAATCGAAGATAACTCCAAGGGAACTACATATGTGGACCAGTTAGTCTCTTCACTAGAGTTCTCCTCTAAAGATGGCTAACAGGAAAGAACGGTTGATCCTCAAGAAAGGTGATATCCATGGAAACAAAATATTTGTGAGATAAGGGGTGGTAAAATTTATACCCACACTGGTGGAGAGGATACCCAACAAAGACACATTTTTTAGCACGAGGGGTGAATTTTGTGGGTTTGGATCATGGGAATGAACAAAGGCAACACAGCCAAATACCCAAAGCAGAACATCTTAGATTAAATGAATAGTTGGGTATGACGCTTTAAAACAATCCAACGGATTTTGAAAGTTGAGGACTCAAGAGGGCATTCAGTTGATTAAGTGGGCGACACTGAAAATAGCATCCCCCATAAGTAAGATGGAAGTGATGTGGACAACATTAAGGAACGGGCGACTTCCACTAAATGACGATTTTTCCTCTCGGTTACTCTATTCTGCTTAGGAGTGCAAGCACACGTACTTTGGTGGATAATCCCTTTAAAGGTGAGGAAGTCCCGAAAAGAGGAGTTAAAGAACTCCCGCCCATTGTCACTTCTCAGAATTTCAATCTTTATATTAAACTGGGTTTCCATAGTAGTATAGAATTGTTGGAATACTGACGACACCTCGGACTTATCAGTGAGAAGAATTACCTAAGTAAATCGAGTGTGGTCGTCTATAAAATGACAAACCAACGTTTCCCTTTGGAGGTGGCAGTTAGTGAGGGACCCCAAACATCACTATGAACTAAGGTGAAAGTCTGGATGGTTTGTAGGGCTGAGAGTGAAAGGAGATACGACTCTGTTTGGCACGAATACAAAACATCACAGTTTAAAGAAGATATACTAATATTGCGAAATAAATTCGAAAACAAATATTTCATGTATTGAAAATTTGGATGTCCTAAGCAATAATGCCACAATATAAAGTCATTCTCAGAAGTAGAAAAATTTAAAGAAACGAGACTAGTCATATAATCATTCTTAGAAGAAGTATCATCAGTCAGGAAGTAGAGCTCCCTATCGTGCTGGGTTGTGCCAATCATTGTCTCCAAGCTCAAATCCTGAAATAAAACAGTCGAGTGAAAAACCTACCTGACAACTCAGATCCCTTGTAATTTTACTGATAGACAATAAATTATATGATATCTTAGGAACATGGAACATAACACGTAGTACCAACCCTCAAACAAAGACAGATGTCCTATTTCCCTGTGGGCAAACGACCCATCTGCGATTCTAATCCGTTCATTACTAGCACTCGGACAATATGAAAAAAAATTGATCAGATGAGCCAGTAAGATGATTTGTAGCCCCTGAGTCAACAATCCAGAGTTTTTTTTACCATTAATGCTAATAAGGCCAAAAGACTGAATCGTACCTGACTGTGCAATGGCACTGACCCCAACTGCACTTAGATTGGTCTTACTGTCTGCTGAAGATTGATGTTGAGGATTCTCATTCATCGAGTCACTCATGAGGGCACGTCCAAGGTTTGATTTGTCATGTGATTGGTGATGTTTACTATTCGGAGGTCGTCCATGTAGCTTCCAACACTGGTCTTTCATATGTCACGACTTTTTGCAGTGCTCACGAACAAGAGAGGGTTTTTTATCGCCGTCAGAGCTGGATGATTTTGTAGCAAAGGCTGCAGCCTTAGTTAAAGTGCTAACTGGGTTGTTCATAGCACTCGTCTGTCCTCTTCCAGCCGTATTTCTAAACATACTTTCATGAGAGAGGGTATAGGTCGTTGGCCCAATATTCGACTTCGAACAACATCGAATTTATAGTTCAATCTAGCTAAGAAATCGTAGATCCGATCAGCTTCTTCAATTTTCAAATACTGAGCCTCATCTTGTGCACAATTCCAAACTATTTCTCGACAAAGATCCATTTCTTGCCATAACAGGGATAGTTTATTAAAATAGGACGTTACATCAATGGTCCCTTGTTTGCATTCATGGACCTGCTTACGTAGAGTGTACAATCGAGACGCATTCTGCCTTTTTTAGTAAAGATTCTGTACAACATCCTAAATATCCTTGGCGTTTGTAGCATACAGTAATGGTATGTCAATTTGGGTTTCCATACTGTTAACAAGAACTGACCGTAACAAGAAGTCTTCCCTTTCCAGATACGTTCTTGAGGATCACCCGGTTGGGGTTTTGGTATCTCCCCCGTCAAGTACCTAAACTTATGTCTTCCTTCTAGTGCCATTCTGATTGATTGTGACTAGGAAAAATAATTCTGGTCATTCAACTTTTCTCCAATAATGAATCCTGCAGAATTGCCCATCTAGCCAAACAAATAATTCGTATTGGGTAAAATAGAGAGAGTTTACCGGATTCTCAGAGTAGAATTCTGGTTGAGGGTTCGTGCTAAGAACTGTTCCAAAGTCTGCTACTTGCTGTTGGAGATAGGCAAAACAACGTCGAATCTCATTAGGGTAGTGGGTCGCGCCACTGCTACTCAGTGCGGCTGAATCTTTTTGTTCATCAGGATCCGATACTGTCACTGGCTGGAAGAAGTCGACTGAGGAAGCCCAGCCCCGAGCATCAACTTCCACGGAAGGACCCGAAGAGAAAAAAGAACCGAGTCGACGTGGCTGAACGAGGAACCTTCAAATGGCGGGTTGCTGGACTCGGCCCGACTGGAAGAGATCCCGACCAGATGCTGCGACTGAAGGGATCGAGCCAGAATCACTTAAAAATGTCCATCGACTAGGGTTTGCGCAGGTGGAAGTCGCAATCGAAGGTATCTAGCTGCGACCTCTGGGTATGATTCATCAATTGGGCTCGACGTGGTTTGCTGAGGAGCAGCTCCGATCAGCTAGGCTTTAAGTATCGAACGACTCTGACCACCAATCGACGCTCCGATCTGCGATGGTTGACTCGACTGGCTGTCTTCGAACGGTGACTGGAATAAGATGAGGCATACAGCTTGGAGGTAACACTCGACGGTTGTCTAGACGGTTGCTATGATATCAAAGTTTGCAGCTCTACTGATCCCATGGTGGCTCCTGAAGAAGATTATGGTTGATTCTCGTTAATGATGGCTAGGATTTTGTCCCCTTGCTCTGATACCATGATGAAGAAAGAAAACGAGAAATGAACACACAGTTTACGTGGAAAACCCTAGAATAGGGAGAAAAAACCACGATTGAGACTTATTTTTATTATTGGTTTGAAACCCAAAGTACAAGAGAACAAACCAAATAAATAGGCAATGGGAAGCCCTAGGGTACAAGAAATTACGAAAAAAAACTCCTAGGGTAATATGCTATTTTCGACAATATAATAAGTTAAGCTTTTACAACATAGTACTTATATGTAATACACAACTATTACAGTGACTCACGTAGAGCTCAATCCACTGATCACCTAGGCTTCCCCTAGATGTGAGACTCATTCTCGAATATACTTAGACTCTCGGTAACTTTGATAATATTAGTGTTGAACACTTCGACTTCTGACAATGTGTAAGACTCCTCTCAACGTTGTTGTCTTTCCTTCAACTCATTGAACTCCCCTCACTGATGAATCTTAGGATCCCTCTAAGATGGAGATCTTCTTCTCCATAGCAATGACTTAGGCTTCCTCTAAGACCGTGAGAATCCCTTCTCGACAGTGACGGCTTAGGCTCCCCCTAAAACCATAATTATCTTCAACGTGTTGTACTCAACGGATGAAGAACTTGCACAGTGGAATATAGTGAACAAAGAGCAAAAACACAATGTTGCACAGTTCGACCACATAACAGAAAATGTCTTGCTCAAATAACAGAAGCGACAACACTAAATGTGGGCCAGAATTCTTCTTTTAAAAGCAAGGTCAAATAAGGAAAAAAAATTCCAAAAAAATGTTTCCCTTTTGTCAAAATAGGATCTACCATGAAAAAGAAAAATATTGATCAAAATACTTCTGCTAAGATTTTCCAGATAGGAAATAAAAATATTTCGTATATAAATTTCAGATTAGGAAAGAAAAATATTCTATAAGAAATACGACTTATCTGAGGCATAAGTTAAAATTTCATTTGAGACAACTGTGAAAACCCGCAGAAATTGCCTTGAGAAAAATGTAATGACAATCAACCAATCATCAACAATAGGCAGGACCTTAGATTTCCAAAGCCCCTTCCAAACCTACGAAAAAAATACCATTATTGGAGGAACTGGCTTCATGGGAATGAGTCAAAGCACTTTCAACTAGAAAAGCTCCCTTTTTATCTATATCCCAAATGATCTCCCTTGAAATTATTTTATTAGAGAGAAACGGCGATCCTCCCTTGAAATCCAAGGACCGCAGTCAAGCTGGATCAACTTGCCGTCCCCAGTTTGTTAATTGATACACATTATTAGAGAGATGCGACCTATAAAACGTCTATACCTTTTTATATATTTATAATCTTTCCACTCAGTCTTATAAATGTAATAGCAAATTAGAGCAAAAGTTTAAAATCTTAAATTTTCCATTCAAAATTTTGAATCCAAGACACACAAGACTATTAGCTAGGAGTAGTCGTCTTTTTGTTTCCTTCATTAACTTCATGCGTAGTTAGATTTTGTTGCCATATCCATTTAAATATATATATATATATATATATATATTAAGAATCCGTTCTGTAATTAATTAAAGTCTTTTTAGATAATTATTTTATTTTAAAAATTAAGACTATAAATCATCTTTGTTATCTACTTTTAACCTATGTTTTAATTGAGCCAAAATTTTAAAACTAAAAAAATAGTTTCTAAAATCTTATTTTTGTCTTTAGAATTTAGCTAAGAATTCAACTATTGTACTTAAGAAATACATAAATCATGATAACAAAATAAGAGAATATAGGCTTAATTTTCAAAAACAAAAAACAAAAAAATAAAAAGTGAAATAGTTACCAAACGAGACCTTAATTTTTAGTTTTTAAAAATTAAACCTATAAATATACTATTTAGAGCTTAGAGTTAATAGGTTAGGTAAGTGTTTTTAGAAAATTATGTCAAACTTTAAAAACTAAAAAAGTAATTTTGTCAAAAATTGTTTTTGTTTCTAAATTTAACTAGAATTCACATGTTTGTATAGGAATGATGAAAACAAGACTCGAGATTGGGTGAGATAATAAACACAAATTTCAAAAATAAAAAAAACCATCAAACATAATCTAAATTAATAAAAATTACTACATATTTTTAGTGTCCAAATTACCGATACAAAATAAGAGTAAGAGAATATCCACTTTATTATTAAACTAAAGTTGCATATTATACACGTCACTCACAAGTACCACGACTTATTACCACGATAACTAATCTTTTAACCATATCACTAATAACATTTAAAATTACATCAAAGTCCCCGAAAAAAGTGTAATACATGACCTAATAATAATATTAAAAGAAATATATTTTATGTTTATTTAGACCTACATGTGCCACGTGGACGATAACTTCTCAATCTTCTAGTATTTTGAAACCCATACCACGTGGTCTTGTGGAAGGAAGTGGCAAATGGGAACTGTCCCGGGCTTCACCTTCAACACTTGAAAAGCCAAATGTTTAGGGTTCCAAGCTGACGTGTCAGTGTGACACAGGGCTGCCACATCAGCTTTAGTCCCATCAGCGCTGACCAAACTAACCTTATAAGCACGTGTACGTTGCGTGAAATGACAATAAAACACAGCATATGGATAACTCAACTTATGACACGCAACTGCAGAGTCTGCCGTCGACGGTGATTTCTTTGCCAAATTCACAACCGTAAACGACTGCAAATCCGTCTCTTTCTCAACTTCCGTCGAGATCAACGTCACCTCCTTCCCCAACCTGGAAGTACTAAAATCGACCATCGACTCCAACGACGTAGCACAGATCTTATCTTCACCGATAACACCAGGGGCTTCGCATTCTTGGATCGTGTTTCGGATCGTCTCGGCCTCAAAACTCGTGGGGAGAATGGAGAATCGGGTGAGGATTTGGGGGAGTTTTTGGGAAGAGAAAGGGAGTGATGTGGCAACATGACGTGGCAAGAAACGAGTAGATGATGGTGTGGTTTGTTTAGGGAAATGAAGGGTAAATTTGGAATTAGGGTGGAGATTTTTTTCAAGAAAGAAAAGGGCTGTAGTTGGGTTATCGTGAAGTTGGGTTTCTGTGGCTGCATATAAGTAATTGAAGGGACTATAGCCTGGTTTAACTCCAACGTAAATTGCCTTACCTTTGTGACCGGCGTGGACGTTAACGCCTCCTTTACCGACGTTAACTGAACTGCCTCCTCCAGACTTTGGTTTTGGAGTGTGGACGTTAACTCCGCCTTTACCAACATTAACGGAGGTGCCTGTAGGTTTTCCCTTTCCGGTGTTGACCTTTACACCCCCTTTACCAACATTCACTGAAGTACTTTTTCCTTCTAGAAAGTCTACAAAATAAGATAATTAATTTCCTATTTTTTTTTCACGTTTCACATTAATAAAATATATTTTTTATTCTTTCAATAATACATATATAAAATAATTAGTAAATTGTAAGCTACACTCATCTTTATACATTTCACTTAATTATTTTATTATATTTTGTCACGTGACAATTTTTTTTAAAATTATGATAGGATGTACATCTTGGGATTTACCCAAAAATTTATCTTTCTAAGTATATTTGGTTTGAAATTAGTTAGGTTTTGTTTGACAACCATTTTGGCCTCGTTTGGTAACCATTTTGTTTTTTGTTTTTGTTTTTTAAAATTAAGTCTATGAACATTACTTCCCTCTAAAAATTTTTCTTTATTATTTACTTTTCACTAATGGTTTAAAAAATCAAGTCAAATTTTGAGAACTAGAAAAAATCAAGTCTATAGACACTACTTCTCTCCAAAAATTTTCCTTTATTATCTTTTTGTTTTTGGAATTTGGCTAAAAATTCAACAATTGTACTTAAGAAATATGAAAATCATTGTAAGAAATGTGCATGGAATACGCTTAACTTTCAAAAACAAAAACAAAAAACCAAATGGTTACCAAACGGGGCCTTTGTTTTTTGTTTTTGAAATTTGTGTTTGATTTTTTACAATTTTTTACTCACGGTTGTTTTCATAATTCTTATATAATTATTTGAATTCTTAGTCAATTTTTAAAAATCAAACCAAGTTTTTGAAAACTTCTTTCTTTAAATTCGGCTTTGGTTTTTAAGATTTTAGATATCCGAAATCTAGAAAACAAAACAAATAAACTAACAAATAAAAGTGATGTGTATAGGACTTTATTGTTTAGTTTTTTGAAATTTGAAAACTAGTGTTTTATGGTTTTAAAAGTAACCCACTAGATCTAAGTAGAAATATATTAGCAATTTTTTTTAGCTACGGTTGTCATGTCGTTATCTTGTTAGGGTTGACTTGAAACCATTTGAAAAAGGCTTTTAAAATTAGACCAATTTTATATTTTTATAGTCTTATTGCACTCATCTTTTAGTCTAAACAACATTAATAAAAATAAATCATATGATAAAAAAATATGAATTAATTTTATTTTTTAAACTATTCATGGATAAAGAGATACATGAGATTAAATCTAATCTAAGTTATACTTAATTATTGTCTTTTGAAATTAAACTCAAATTTTAATCTGGAAGCGAGTTTGGAATGATTAATGCATCAAAATTAATTTTATCATGTTCAAAATCATCACTTTTAATCTATCTTTTAATTATTTCTAGCATAAATTTAGGAAGTTTGAGAAAGATTTTGAAATAGTTAAAATCACTTTAAAACACTAATCATATGATTGTAGGAGAGAATCATAATTTAAAAACTAAAATCAAACATTTAAGTTGATTTTAAATGATATGTTTCGGAATATAGGTAACGACGTAAAAGTTAATATTAAAAAGCTCAAAGTTATTTTGAACATAATGAAAGTAATTCTCAACACAATTTCAAAATCACTCCAAACATGCATGTCTTAAACCGACGTTGAATATCTGAAATGGTTTTAACTATTTAAAAACACTCCTAAACATATACGAAAGTGATTTTAACAATTTCAAAACCATCCAATATTGACCTGAACTAAGGAGATCTGTAATAGCTTTCGGGATCGGGGTGTTCGGCAACACAGAACGCCAGTAGTCTTCAGGCGAGAGATCGGCATAACAAAAAACAGTTGCAAGCTGCAACAAAACAAAACCATGAAGAGAGATCAGAGATCATAACATATGAAACGAAATGGCTTAAGAACTTAATTGAAAAAGCTTACGGAAAGTAAAACAAATATGAGTGAAAACCGAAACTCCATTGAAGCAAACCACAGTGAATAAAGCTCTGAAAAGAAAGGAAGGGGAAATTATATGAATTAAAATGATATGGAAATGAGTGGGCGAGATTTATAAGGAAGGATTGAAGTAGAGGGGAAAGCAACGTTTGTCAAAATAGTAACTTCCAACTGCCTGCGCCTCAACAACTTAAATGGGCTATTATGTCGTATGGGACAGGTGGATTATAGAGCACAATTTCGAAATGGTACTACATCATCCTTTTAATCAATTCTAAATTATTCTAATCTCACAAATTTTGTAATTTTGAATTTAGTTTTCATGGGTTATAATTAAAATTTAGTCAGTATGGTTTGATAAAATTGTTGTAGATAGTCTGTATGATAGAGACTGTTTATGAGAATTTTATTAAACCATATGGATTATTCATGAGGTATTATCGAACCATAATAATTATGACTTTTAAAATAAGAGGGTCTAAATTCTAACTTTTTCCACATCATAGGGATCAAATTTGTAATTTAATATTTTTGTTTATTTTTTTCATGTTACTTTAAAAAAATAATTAAATACAACTATTTGGTAATCATTTTGTTTTTTGTTTTTGTTTTTTAAAATTAAGTCTATTTCATCTGCATTTCTTATCATGATTTGTATTATTTTTTAAAAAAAAAAAATTGATCTTGGAGATTGTATAATGCTTACTCTCAAACTATTTGTTTATACAATAGTAATATTCTTTGTTTCTCTCTTCATTTTCATATTCCTATCTAATGACTTGGGATGTAATTTGAGGCGTCAAGAATTAAAAAAAAATCTAATTTTTTTCCTTGTTTGATTTTGAAATTTTCTTAACATTTTATCTATTCTACATCTTTTCTCAACTATAAAAAATACCAAGTAATTGACAGAAACGGAAAGAGAGGGATTTGAATCCTCGGTACAAAAAAATCGTACAATGGATTAGCACGCTTTAGTTCACTCAGCCATCTCTCAGCCATCTCTCCCCAAATTGAAAAAGGATAATTACTATGATACATCCTATTCCTTAGCCGAAAAAATGTGTGGCCATGAAATAGGGATTAAGTGGAACAAAATTGACTAGGTGATAGAGTCATGAAAACACCAGTTTGGACCTTAGCTCCATGAAACAATATATTACTGCTGAAACATGGAAGAATTGAAATCTTAGATCAAAACATTATGTATGGATGGTATGAATTACCTAAACAAGAATTCTTGAGCAACAAACACCAAACTCCGAAAAAAATTTATTCTTTCGTTTATATTTATTTTGGTTAAAGGATAAACATTTCTTTGTCTTTTTTTCATTATGTTCAGTCATTGAATAAGCATTAAGTAAGTGATAATCGAAGGATTCTGCATTAAATAAGTGATAATTTGAAGAATTCTTACTTAGGGAATTTTTGAACTTTTTTGGAAGGTTTTTTTTTTATTGAATCATCGTGGTTCTAGTCTAAATCTAAGGTTTTAATTGATTCATACGGTCTTAACAAGAGAATTCCTATCAATAATAAAGAAAAAAAGAGTAGAGTCGCATTACATACAAATAATAATAAAAAAAAAAGGTAAATAGAAGATTCAAGAGGCCCCTAATGATCAATATAAATACGAATGAGCCGACTTAGAGCATGACTTCTTTCAACTATTCTATTATTGGTTCTTAGTAATAGTGATAGAATGAGTTGTCTAGAGTAGAGAAGAGAGCACATTCAATCGACGATTTATTTCTAGCTTTCCCTGCTTGGCCAAGATGTGTTAAACGAAACCTTCTTTAAAAATGTCTCTAAAGGTGGATATTGGAACTACTGGTCCGCTGCTTTGACTTTTTCTTTTTCGAACTACTATGAGTGTCCTAGTAGGGTCTTCTGCCAGACTTAAGCAGTCGCTAACCCTTGCTATTCGATGGTATGTCTCGCTCCACTCTAAGCCGACCCTACCCTTTGGAGTCATTTTTGCTCTCCTAGCGAAACAAAACAAGGGCCATTTAACTAATGACTCAATCCTTTTCTATGGTGTTAACTTGATAGTGCATACAACTCTACAATGGAATTCATTTTTACCTTTCTGCGAAGGAATATAAAATAGAGGATCTAGCAGACTCAAAGCAATAAATGATCCCATAACCACCCTTCCCTTTTTTTAGTAATTTTAAAATACGATGATGGTTCGGGATTGGTATCTTAGATTGTGCACGTGAAAAGCAGTAGCATTAGCAGAAGCAGTAAGATCCAATAAGAAGCCACTGAATCTGCTAGATCGAATGTTGAGTTTTTTTAATTTGAATCTCTTGTCAGGCGCAAATAAGATGATAAGAAAGTCAGTCTCTTTCGTTCACTTGATCCATTACCCGAAGAGGTCCAATCCTCCATTCCACCCCCTGTCAGTTTCAGCCAGAGCAGAGCATTTAGGCTATCTTAGGTGGTTGACCAAATCAAGGTTTTGAACCAATGACACAGATGACCTAGGACCAAAGTCGTATGCTCTCAAATCTCTTTTATACCATGATCAATGCCCCAGTTGATCCTGTACATATGACCCGCTATCAGGAAAAGAATAGTAATGGCTAAATGATGATGTGCAATATCGGTTAACCATAGACCCCTGGTTACTGGATCTAATCTTTCGCGAAAAGTCAGAAATTCTGCATATTTTGACTGGGTGACTCTCGGTCTCTCTAATGCATAAATGGTTGGAAATTTCATCATCTTTGGTAAAATCAATTCTACTACGTAGACATTCATAAACTGCTCTACCATAATTCTTAGCGGATAATCCTAATTTTGATTTAATAGTACATCCCAATAGAGGGCGACCATATTTGTTCAATTTATCTTTTACAACCTGAATACCATGAGGTAGGCCTTGGAAAGTTTTAATATAAGTAGTAGGATTTGCAAATCTTTTGGACGTAGAGCATGTAGAACCTTGAATCCAAATACATTGCCGACAATAGAAGTAAACATGTTAGTAACATAACCTTCTTCAAAAAGGTCTAGAGGATAAGCTACATAAGCAATATATTGATTTTCTTCTCCAGGAATAGGCTTGATTTCATAGCATTCTCCTTTGTAACGATCAAGACTGATAAGCCCATCAGTCCACACAATTGTCCATGTACCAGGAGAAGATTCAGCAGCTACAACGGCCTCTACTTCCTCAGTGGAGCTCCTGGTTGAGGAGTTACTCGGAATGCTACAAGATATCAGTATTTTTGGTTTCATATTCAAGAGTATATTAAGTCAATTTATAATCTTCAACGCCAGCTTTGAATTCAACACTTGCTTTAGTCTCTGGTTGTGGTGACATAAGTCCCTCCCTACAATTCATGAATTAAGAATTCTCGCAACAACAAGGTCTACTCGACATGAATTAGGAGTTAATGAAACCCTTTATAGGAATTCTTTCACAAAATTCTCAACTAATATTATCAACTAATTAGAATGGTTCGTTTTTAGACCATGGTATTTGATTCACCAAATACAACATTATTGTATATACTATTTCATATGTATGGCACAACCCAATCTTTTTTTTTTTTTTTAATTGTAATATAGTCTTTTTCCTCAAAATATTAAAATAAAAAAAAATTCACTCTTGACAATGATATATGTTGTATTATGTAAATCCTAGATGTGAAAATATGCGAAATTCCTATGAAAAAAAAAAGAGAGAAAGGGTATAGGTAGAAAAAAGAAAAAACTAATAGATTATACCTAAATCGATATGCTGAAATAAGAAATAAGGACTAAAGAAATGAAAAAAAAAATGACTCATAAATGGAGTTTAGGTTCGAATTCCATAGATAATATGGATGGTAATGTATATAATGATAGGCAAATGAATGACTTCGAAAGATTTTTATCCATCCACTTGATATTTTGAAAATGGGTTGGTTGAACTTGCAATTTGACTCATTCAAATGGCATAAGTCAACAATGAAATTTGTTTCCATTGGACGGTACCAACGAAATCGAGTGCGAACTCTTATTTCATTTTTTTTTTAATTAACCGATCAACTTTCTTTTCCATCGAACATTTATTTTAGATTTCAATAATTTTTTAAATAAAAAAAATTCGACATATTTCATTTTATTATGAGAATAAATCCACGACTTCTGGTCCTAAAGTTTCCACGCTTGAAAAAAAACAACTTGTGATGTAGCGCTCAAATCATTGGTCCAACACTAGATATAGCTTTTCCCCAGGTAAAATGTTTAATATTCACAACGCTTTGATAGTTAAAGGTCAAGATACTGTCAATCAAGAAATTAATGTGACTTATGAAGTACGACAATTATTAGAAAAAAAAAATCAAGTTAGAGCTTTAGTTATGAGTGCTATGAGAGGAATGGAAGTGATTGACACAAGAGTTCCTCTGATGTTCCAGTTGGCAGAGTGACTCTCCACCGAATTTTCAACGTGCTTGGAGAGCCTATTGATAATTTGGGTCCTGTAGATACTCGCACAACATCTCCTATTCATAGATCCGCCCCTGCTTTTATACCGCTAGATACAAAATTATCTATTTTTTTGAACATGAATTAAAGTAGTGGATCTTTTAGTCCCTTATCGAGGTGGAGGAAAAATAGGACTATTCGAGGGGCTGAAGTGGGTAAAACAATACTCATTATGGAATTGATCAACAACATTGTCAAAGTTCATGGAGTTGTATCCATATTTGGAGGAGTAGGTGAACGTACTCATGAAGGAAATGATCTTTACATCGAAATGAAAGAATCTGGAGTAATTAATGAAGAAAATATTGCAGAATCAAAAGTGGCTCTAGTCTACGATTAGATGAATGAACCATCGGGAGCTCGTATGAGAGTTAGTTTAACTGCCCTAACTATGGCGGAATATTTCCCATATGTTAATGAACAAGACATACTTCTATTTATCGATAATATCTTCCATTTTGTTCAAGCGGGATCCAAAATATCCACGTTATTGGGTAGAATGCCTTTGGCTTTGGGTTATCAACCCACTCTAGTACCAAAATGGGTTCCTTATAAGAAAGAATTACTTCTACCAAGGAATAGTCCATAACTTCTATTCAAGTTGTTTATGTATCTGCGGACGATTTGACCGATCCTGCTCGTGCCACCACATTTTCACATTTAGATGCTACTACAGTACTATCAAAAGGATTATCTGCCAAAGGTATCTATCCAATAGTAGATCCTTTAGATTCAACCTCGACTATGCTACAACCTCAAATTATTGGTGAAGAACATTATGAAACTGCGCAAAGAGTATATGAGCAAATGCCTGAACCAAAATATATTATTGCTATGGGAGCATGTATAATTACAGGAGGGATGTTTAATACCAATTCTTATAGTATTGTTCGGGGAGTCGATAAGTTAATTCTTGTCGATATGTATTTTTTGGATTTTCTACCTAAACCCGAAGCTGTTATAAATGCTATAACAAAACTTCATAAGAAAATATCTCGAGAAATCTATGAAGATTGAATTAAGTCTCGAGAGGAGAATCAATGTTTTACTACCAACCACAAATTTCATGTTGGCCCAAATACTCATACTGAAAATTGCGGTCAAGGATTACTCTATCAACCATCATCTACTTCAGAGATCGTCCCTCCTGAAACTTTTTTCAAATACAAAAGTATAGTCTCTTCCAACGAATTAATAAATTAGCAGTATACTTTTATAAAAAACGATAAAGAACGAGTGAATATTCATAAATTTTTCATTGTAAATGGGAAATACTTATACAAATAAAAATAAAAAATGGAGGGGGTGAGAGAAATAAAAAAGATGCAGGGTCTTTATCTTCTTGGCTAGTCAAACATGGATTGGTTCATAGATCTTTGGGTTTCAATTACCAAGGACTAGAGACTTTACAAATAAAGCCTGAGGAATGACATTCCATTGCAGTCATTTTATATGTATATGGTTACAATTATCTACGTTACCAATGTGTTTATGATATAACACCAGGTGGACTGTTAGCTAGTGTGTATCATCTTACAAGTATTGAGTATGGTATAGATCAACTGGAAGAGGTATGCATAAAAGTATTTGCTGCAAGGATAAATCCTAGAATTCCGTTTATTTTCCGAGATTAGAAAAGTGCAAATTTTCCCGAAAGTGAATCTTATGATATGTTGGGAATTTTTTATGATAATCATCTACGTCTAAAGCGTATTTTAATGCCTGAAAGTTAGGTAGGACGGCCCTTACATAATGATTATATTACCTCCAATTTTTATGAAATACAAGATGCTCATTCCCTATTGCAATCATTTTATATGTATATGGCTCTTTTCATTCAATAAAAAATTGCGATTAACTTTGATTCCCTCCCTTGAATCGTACTTTGAGATGAAAGGAAGACAAACGGGAGGGGGGGTGGGTTGGCTAAATACAGTGATTAAATTCTTATCAATTTCTAAAAACAACTTTTTTAAAGCTACTTTTGTTAGTTCTCAAAATTGGCTTAGTTTTTTAAACCATTAGTGAAAAGTAGATAACAAATGAAAAAATTTAGAGATGGAAATCGAGTCCAGAAGCTTAATTTTTTTTTAAAAAAAAAAAAAAGAAAAAAAAGTTACCAAATGGGGCCTTACTTACAACATTTGGGTTTATCTTTTTTTCTTTTTTTCTTTCTTTTCTTTCTTTAATACAACAATAGTGGGAGATTAAACTTTTGACTTTAGAGAAGAAGGTTATATCAATTACCCTTTAGCTAAGTTCACTTTTACATATTTGGTTTAAAAATGCTTTTCATCCCTAAACTCTTTTTAAGAAAAAATAACAATCTAGTATCTAGATTGTTACATATATAAAAGATTAGGGGCTAAAAGTATTTTAACCAATAAATTTTTAAACCTTCACTTTTGGATTTAGGTTATAAGAGTCATTGACATATTAAAAAAAAATTAAAATAATAATAATAATAATTGTAGGTCAAAAAGATTATAAACTTTTAAATTTGTGTCAACTAGACATGAGATTTTTTTTTTCTTTTTTAATATTGAGTATGCCAAAAAAATGTGAGACCTAAAGTTAAAATTAATTTAGAAATTTTTTTACAAATAAACAAATATAAAACTATTTACAAAAATAGCAAAAAAAAAAGGTCTATCAGTGATAGAAACCGATAAAAGTCTATCATTGATAGATGTTTATAGAAATCTATTAGTATCTATCCGTCATAAAAATTGATAGAAGTTTAAAATGATTAAATTTTACTATTTTATGTAAGTATTTTTTCGTATATTTTTATTTTAAAAAATTTCCGTTAATTTATTAAACACAAAACCGATAGCTTTTTAAAGTTTGAAAATGATATGGGTAGTGACCTAAAAGTCTACTGATATTTATAATTTAACCAAAAAGGAATTAATAAAATAAATTTATTTTTCCATCCGGGTGCAAATATGAATTAATAAAACATAGAAACACGATAGAAAAATACATGTTATTTAATTTTGTAACTTTTCAAAAAAAAAAAAAAATACAAAATTATGATACTTCGTACCAACATTTATTGGGTATGGTGTGAATTATTTCATCATCGCCGTCGATATAGCTTTTCGAATGCATCTAAAAAATGATAAACTATTTAAAATCATATACAGCATACGCACGTGATTTAACACGTATAACATTGATAAACTATTCAAACATTTTTTTTTAGTATCTACCGTTTACACTTTATTACATGCACGAATATATATATATATATATGACAAGTCTATTTTCAAATATAAAAAAATAATCAAATTATTTATAAATAATAATAAAATATCATAATTTATCTATGATAAATCGGATAGACTATTGCAAATAAATTGTGATATAAATTTTTTCAATTATTTTATTATTTAAAATAATTTCTCCGTATGACAACATATATCATTGTAAAAGTGAAGTTTACAAGGAATAAATGATTTATCTAATAAATAGTATTTATAATTACAAATACTAACCCGCGGAATAGTCTATGTAGTTTAAGAGTAAGAAATAAGTAAGCTCTAGTGCAATTTGTGTCTAATATATAGTTTCATGTATTTTAAAAAGTGTGTTAAATTCCTAAAATTTAAATGTCTAATAATTCCTCGATGATAGCTCATTAATGTGTACAACAATTTTGTAAATTTAATAATTCATTGAACACGTAATTGAATTTTTTTTTTATGTTTTATTAGATGTAAAATTCAATTTTGGGAATAATCAATTTGTTGATTTAGAAAACAAGTATTGAATATGTCAGAAATATATTAAATACAAAATTAAGATTTTAATGTTCTATTTGACATTATGAAATTCAATACATAATATGCTTAACTATCAAAATTAAGGTCTCGTATGATAATTATTTGACTTCATTAGGTTTGTTTTCTCAGAACTTCATTATCATAGTTTTCGGACCCGTTTGGATTAAATAGAGAAAAAATATATTTTTTAACAAAGAGTCTGTTTTGATTGACTTGAGAAAAAATATCTTTCAATTTTTTTTATTTAAACACTTTTAATAAAAGTGACTAAAACACATTTGAAAAGCTATTTTGAGTAGTTGTTAAACACTCCAATTTCTTCTAAAATAATTTATTTACACTTCAAAGTGAGTTAATGATTGAATAAGGCTGGAAAGTTTGGTTGGGAATCGGAATTGTCCTTTGGACTTCCCTTTTCTGTTTTCTTCTATGTATTATTGCCTCAATGATAAAAATGGATACTACAACCTTTTTTTATACAAGTTTTGACCTAATTATAACAATGGTAATGATACAAAGAGGAATAGAAATATTACAAGTGGTACACTATGATTGGAGAGTGGTAAACTAACTTTTAACTACCTTGGTGAGTCACTCCTTCTTCCTCTACCTTGGTCTTTCCTTTTTCATTTCTTATTTCTTCTCTAACATCCCCCCTCAAACTAGATGGTACTTCAAGTACTCCTAGTTTGGCTCGTAATGTATAGAAGTGTGTGTTGTTGAGTGGCTTTGTGAGACAATCAACAATTTGATCGGTCGACGGTACATAGCGAATATTGATGTGGCCTTTGAGAACATGGTCTCGGATGAAGTGAATATCAATTTCGATATGTTTAGTTCGAGAATGAAACACCGGATTTGTTGCTAATGCACCTGCTCCTGGGTTGTCACACCATATAGTAGGTCTAGTGTTGGACTTTAATCCCATCTCACCTAGTAGTTGTTGAAGCCAGAGTACTTCTGAGGTGGCATGAGCAAGTGCTCTATACTCAGATTCAGTGCTTGACCTTGCTACCACAACTTGTTTCCTCGAGGACCAGGACACGATATCATTTCCCACAAAAGTACAATAGGTTGCTACTGATTTTCTATCATCTAGGTTGGAAGCCCAGTTGACATCCGAGTAGGCAGAAATATGGAGATTCAGGCTTGGTTGAAAGTATATTCCATAATGTTTGGTGCCACTGATATACCGAAGCACCCTTTTTGCTGCTTGCCAATGAACATCAGTTGGGGATTGCAGGAACTGACTCAGTTGATTGACAGCATATGTGATGTTGGGCATTGTGTGTGTTAAGTATTGAAGGGCTCCTATGATGCTTCGATATATAAATGGTTCAGACAAAGGTTAGCTAGCCGCTTTATACAATTTACAACCTTGAACTGTTGGTGAGAGAACTTTCACATCAGACATGTTAAACTTTTGCAGTAAATCATCAACATACTTCAACTGATTTATCAGAAGGCCAGATTCCAGATAGTGTACTTGAATTCCCAGAAAGTATCTAAGTTGGCCAAGGTCTTTAAGTGCAAAATGTATGTCCAGTGTTTGTATGAGGTATTCTGTAAGTTTTTTGTTGTTACCTGTGACTATAACATCGTTTACATAGACAAGAAGATAGATTACCGAGCCTTCCTTGTGGTAGATGAAGAGAGAAGTGTCGGATCTTGACTGATAGATTACCGAGCCTTTCTTATGATAGTTTTGTCTTGCATCTGGGTGATCGTTCTACACAATGGGGCCTGAATGATCGTGTTTTCTGTCGTTTGAGCGATCGTACTAAACGATGGAGGTTGAACGATCATATTGCCTGGCATCTGGGCGATCATTCTCTGCGATTGTCCTGTCTTAGTGATCGTTGTGTCTTTTATAGAACTTGTCGTCTGGGCGATCAGACTAAACGATGGTTGTTTAGCGATCGTTGGTCCAGTCGTCTGGACTATCATGGTGCACGATTGATTTGCAAATGGAAACTCTTGTTCATCAAACTTCACATGTCTGCTTGTATAGATCCTGCCAGACAGACTGAGGCATCTGTACCCTTTATGGAGTGAGTTGGGACCAATTTACACACATTTCTTCTATTGTAATTGGAATTTTTTACTGTGATAAGGTCGTAGATACGGGTAGCAGGCACACCCGAAGGTCCTGAGATTAAGAAAATCAAGGTTAGACCCAAACAAGATAGTAGCGGGTGATTTACCTTGTAAGATCGAGGTAGGCATGCCATTAATGAGATAGGAAGCAGTAGAGAATGCCTCCCACCAAAAGCTTAAAGGCATGGATGCCTGTGTAAGCAGCGTGAGCCCTGTTTCTATAATGTGTTGATGCTTGCGCTCAGCCCTGCCATTTTGTGTTGAGGTATTCAGACAGGACTTCCTAGTTAAAATTCCTTTAGTCTGATATAGGTGGTGTATTTTGTCATATTCTTTCCCATTATCTAACTGTAATTTCTTTATGACGGTGTTGAATTGAGTTTGTATTAGTTGTAGGAAGTATTGAAAAGCTGCCAGTGTTCCACTTTTCTGTTTCAAAGGAT
Source organism: Benincasa hispida (assembly GCF_027475165.1). Lineage (NCBI taxonomy): Eukaryota > Viridiplantae > Streptophyta > Magnoliopsida > Cucurbitales > Cucurbitaceae > Benincasa > Benincasa hispida. Next base: position 72,853,428 of record NC_143486.1, read on the forward strand.
ATAGCCACACATATTTGCTGTGATCGTCTAAGAAGGAAATATAATATCGATATCCATTAGTAGATTCAATAGGAGCAGACCCCCATACATCAGTATGTATTAATTCAAGTATGTTAGAAGCTTGAGACTGAGAATTTGGAAATGGTCAGGCAGATAACTTTCCCAATTGACAAGAATGACAAAACTGATTTCCTTCATTTGATTTAACAGGGAGTTTACATTCTCTAATCACATATTCTAAAGTTTTGACTGATGGATGTCCTAGTCTCCTATGCCAAACAACTCTTGACTCAACTACAATAATCTTCACTCCTGATAGAATTATAGCAGTTGACTGGTTATTTTTGTACTAAGCTGATCTTTGGTCCTCTGCAGCATCATGTTTCACTCCAGCCTCTCGAAGTTTGTACAGCCCTCGGTCAAGCTCCCCTTTCAGCAATATTCTACCCGTATCCTTGTCCTTAATGACACAACAACCAGTGTGAAATTCAACTACCATGGCATTATCATGTGCTAATTTTGATATACTAATGAGATTATTGGCTATGTTAGGCACACACAAGACATCATGCAAGATAAATTCATTCCTTCCATCAGACAAGCAAGATTGACCAGTGTGAGTTATGTGTAATTGTTCACCATTACCTACAGTTACCAATTTATTACCTTCATATTCGGTTGATTATTGATATTGTTGTAGTCTGGAGTGACATGGTTGGTAGCCCCACTGTCTATGTACCAATTTGGATAAGTTATTGTTTCTGGTGTGGCCATGAAGGGGTTGGAGGGTTGAGCTGCCATGAACAGGGCAGTTGTGTTGTTGTTGGGGCCGACTGACCCTTGGTTTCCTCTGCCTTGTCCAGTCGTCTGTGAGTATTCTTTGTCATATCTATGATAACATACCAGGGCTGAGTGACCATACTTCCCGCACACTTGGTATGTTGGTCTGTTTGAATTATTGTGGCAACCTCTTCCTCGACCTCGACCACCTCATTGTCCATTAAACGGGTTGTGACTGTTGTTACTACCTTTGGAGTTATTTCCCTATTGTCGACCTTCATTAAATGAGGGATTGAAGTATGGTTTACCACCATTTAGATTCATGCTAAATGCTACATTGACAAAGGGTTGTTGTGCAAAAGTACTATGTATTTTGATAGAGTTTTGATGCTCCAATCTTTTTTCATAAGTCAGTAACTCAGATTGCATATCTAGCCATGATATACCTGGTTTACCTTGGATGCCTACTACCACCAGATTGTATTCTTCATCTAGACCGAGAAGGACTTGTGAGATGAGGGTTCTTGTCGACACAGGGCTACTAGTTTGTGCTAGATTGTCGGAATGAAGTTTCATCAGTTTGAGATACCCACTCATCTTTTGGCCTCCTTTCCTTGTCTGTTGAAAGAGTTGTCTCAAGTAATCTTCTTCTGCTCTTGATTGAACTCCGAACAGCTCTTGAATAGCCTGCCACAATTCCTTGGCAGTTTCATATCCCATGAGTTGAACAGCCACATCCAGTGCCATCGAATTGTATAGTCATCCCAGCAAGAGTTGGTCGACCACAAGCCATGCTTCATACTGTGGGTTGAGTGATCATTCCTCTGATGAGCTCACTCTGTCGTTGTTGGTCATTTGAGAGCTTGAAGTCGCTTCAGAGATGGTTGGAATGAACATTGATGGGCAGGGTATTTGACCAGAGAGGTGGCCTTCAAGTTTGTAACTCCTGAGGATCAGCAATGCGAGGGTCTTCCACAACATGAAATTCCCTCGTTCAAGCTTTATGGTGGTCAGTTAATTGAGCGGCGGTGTGGTGAACTTAACAGCTCCTACGGAGGTGTTGTTTCCGGTGAAGGTGGTGTCGCCATTTTTGGCTCTGATACCAAGTTAACGATTGAAGAAGGCTGAAAAGTTTGGCTGGGAATCGGAATTATCCTTTGGACTTCCCTTTTCTGTTTTCTTCTATGTATTATTGCCTCAATGATAAAAATGAATACTACAACCTTTCTTTATACAAGTTTTGACCTAATTCTAACAACGGTAATGATACAAAGAGGAATAGGAATATTACAAGTGACACACTATGATTGGAGAGTGGTAAACCAACTTTTAACTACCTTGGTGAGTCACTCCTTCTTCCTCTACCCTGGCCTTTCCTTTTTCATTTCTTATTTATTCCCTAACAAAGTGTATTCAAAATACACCCAAAGTCATTTTTATTTAAATTCTTTTGATAAACAAATTTTAAAAGTTATTTTGAGTGGTTGCCAAACATTTTAATTTTTTTCTTAAAGTGACTTATTTTCAAAATTAATTACTTGAAACGTTAAAAACACTTGAATTCTTAGCTAATTTTTTTTAAAAAAAAATAAGAAAAATAAGAAAAACTAATGTTTATAGTTTGTAGTACTGTACTTGAAATTTTAAAGCACAATGAAATCAATAAATAGGAGTGTTTAGATCATAATTTTCAAAACCTGAATAATTATCAAATATTACATAAACTAAATAATTAAACTCTTTTTTTAATATAACTAAATAATTAAACTTGTATCGTAAACCATACATTCATCACGAAAGTGTGAATATCTTCCCCAAAATTACGGGGCACGTCATACATTCATTAATAAAGTGAATATCCTTTTTGGTTTTCAAAAAAAAAATCTGGGATCTAATTTCTTTTTGGTCCTTAAATTTCAAATGTTATATATTTAGTCCTTAAGTTTTGAGTTTAGTTTTGAATTAGTCCAAAGGTTTCAAAATGTTACAATTTTACTACTAACATTTGAGTTTTATTTAAATTTGGTCCCTAAGTCTCAAGATTTACATTTTTAATCTCAATTTTCACTAAATACTCATTTTCATCTTCAATATTAATATATGTTAATAAATTTAAAATAATTAAATGAATTATAATCAATTAAATTTCACTATTTTTCACTACTTTTAAAATTAATTTTAAATTTTAAATTTTATTTCATAATTATTTTAAATTAATTAATAGACATTGATGTCAATGTTTGAAAGTGAGAATTTAATAGAAAATTGAGATTAAAAATATAAAATATTGAAATGTAATTCAAATAAAACTCAAATGTTAAGAATAAAATTGCAACAATTTGAAACTTAGGGATTTAATTGAAACCAAATTCAATGTTTAGAAACAAAATGTATAACATTTTGAAATATAATGACCAAATTAAAATTAGTCAAAAGGGTTTTTTAAAAATTGATTACTATACTTGTATAAATGAAGTAATCTAGTTTTCAAAAATAAATAAATAAATAAATAAATATAGTTCTAAAATATATACATATATATATATATATATAAACAAATAATTGAAGTGTTCTCCGATAAAACAATATAATAATAATAAAAAATAAAGAGAAATTATTTTAAATAAAAAAATGACTGAAAATATTTTCAAATATGATAAAATATTTTTTTTTGTCATTTTTACTATATTTATAAATAAGTGGGTCATTTTGCTATATATGAAAAGACCCCAATAAAAAATAAGTACTCTCGCTCTTTCTCTTCTTCTTTTCTTTTCTTTTCTTTTTTCTTTTTTCTTTTCTTTTTTTTTTTTTTTTTTTTTTTTTTTTGTGATCAATGAATATTTATAGTACTTGCTAGTATGAAAGACTACGTATGTTCATTATTTGCTATAAAATAAACATTTAAAATTTATACGAGACATGAAATAAAATATGTTAAAATGTCATTTCGGTCATCTTCGTACTTTGAGTTTATTTCATTTTATTCTAACTATTTTCAATTGTCCAATTTTAATTAACGTACTCTCAATCTTAAATTTAGTCACTACCCATTCCAACCAACCTTAAATTTAACTTTTCTAAGTAAACATTTCTCAGAATTATTTAGGATGTATTCGGAATATATTTTCAAGTATTTAATTTAATAAATAAGTCATTTTAGAAGAAAAAAAGTGAAATGTTTGGCAACGATTCAAAATAACTTTTCGAGTGTGTTTTAATCAATTTTTATCAAAAGCGTTTAAATAAAAATAAGTTTTTTGAAAAAACATTTTTTTCCGCAAGTCAATTCAAACGGTCTTTAAATAATAATAATAATTTTTAAGGAAAAAATATATACATTATGTGTGTATTTTCATAATTTACTAAGAATTGTTGATATACTAATTTTTCTAGGAAAAATCAACAATAAATTAGTGGTTTATATACTGCAAATAACAAAAGAATATACGTAATAGAGAAATGTAGTACTACACTTACCAAAAATTGCATACATCCTTAACATTAAATTACCAGTACCACTACTAATACCTAGCTCGGCTTCTAGTATATATATAATGAAGAAGAACAAGAAATTAAAGAGCTATCAAATTATTAGACATAATTGCATCGATCCATGGACGGTGGTCTCCAAGCTAGACATCAAAGACTCTGGTTCACATGGTACAATGAAATTATAGTTTCATTAACAAAAAGAGAAATTTAAAACAATGTCATGAACATAGATTTAGACTTTTAGTTGAAACAATTTCGACCTATAAGTAAATTCTAGAAAATATTATCACACATATATAGGTGTATTTGCGTGCATGTATGTATGTATTAATTTTATGTCTAAATATGTATGGTGTTTTTTCTACTACAATTTTTTTTTATCCATTTTCTAGCACAACTTCTATATTATTATTTATTTTGTGTGTATATATTTTGATAATATGAAAAGTGTGGAAATTAAACCTCAAACCTCGAGAACGATAGTATATGTTTGATGTTAGTTGTTGTAAATAAATATTGATAGTGCAACTTATGTTTTCTAATCTAGATTAAGTTAAAATGTTTATGCTATGTGATACCAACATTAATTTAGTGCTATAGTTTTGTTCCAAAAAGATTTTTAACAGTTTCAAATAAAATAATATTAAACTTTGTGTATAATTAAAGTGGTAGGTTCAAATCTTCAAAATGTTACTAAAATTTGACTGAAAAAACTTATCATAGGTAGAGTCTATTACGTTTTGATATTTATTCTCTCTAATAATTGTCTGGTTCTTTACATGTTTGCCAAAAGCAAAAGAAAACTATATCACCAATAACCTAAAGAAAA